>NC_058519.1:8995766-9243266 GCF_904849725.1 Hordeum vulgare subsp. vulgare
GGGGGGAGACTACTTTGAAGTCCAGGTTGAACAAACTACTTCTCCTGCTAGCAAAACAGAGAAATACCCAATGCATGTAGTTGAAGAATTGTATGATGAGTTATCTTGTATTGTTTGGTTACTAAGCTGAATCTGATCTGAGAGCTAGATGAGTTATATTGTGTTGTTTGGTTTACTAAGATTACGTGAAGCAGATTTGATCTAAGAGTTGGTTAGAATCGGATAAAATCAGAGTCTTTTTTTAAAGAAAGCAGACATCATTCGATTTACATCTCACACAAACTACCAGCAGGTAAAAAAGCTAAAAACCCTCAAAGCAGGCATAACAACAAGGAAAGGTCCTGGAAATTGGCCTTATTTTCTAAAGAAAAAATGGTGTATACAAATTCAGCAGACATTGGTGCCATGTATCTATTTTAGTAAGATCTGCAATGAAAGTGAAGCAGCTGAAAAATCAAAATAGTAATTGGCACTACTAGCACCACTCGCTGTATGACCCATAATAGTTGTGAGTTGCTGCAAGTTTTTTCTTCATTTTTTCCATCTTTCTCGTCGTCTCTGACTGTGACGATGCTTCTCCTCATCATACCTAGTCCGGTGGCCCGTCGTCCCCAACCATGAGGAAAGGTGCACCAAGCGGTGACCCAACGCTTTGATTGGCAAATTATTGCGGTGTTGCATATACAAATATATTTTACAATCATTGAAGTGCATCACCGGAGTTCAAAGGCATGAGGAGTAAGGACTTACAAAAGTGGCTTTGATAGGTATAGTTTCAGCGGATGCGGGAAACTAACGTGCGGGAGAAAGCTGGCGGCCACACGCTAGATTTGGCGCATCGCTTGGACGCGCCTATAAATTGCGGCGCTCGCCATGTGGCTGCCCATCGCCCTCCACGCCGCTCCCTCTGCCACGCGCTCTGCTCTGCCGCTCTCCTCGCCGCTTCCTCTGTCGCGCCGCCACCGAAGCGCCGCCGTCGAGCCACCATGCCGCGGCGCCGCCGTGGATCTTCGGGTTACACAGGCGTCCACGCGCACCCCTCCGCTCCGGCGACGTTCGCCTCGGCCTCGGCACGTTCGAGACCGCGCACGAGGCCGCCCGCGCGTACGACGTGGCGGCGTGGTGCCTAGATCGGCCTCGCGCGCAGATGAATTTCCACGACGTCTACACGCGCAAGTAGGCGCAGGCCGTCGCCCTCCGCCTTGTCTAATAAAAGACCAGGATCGCGAGGAGCACCGTCGGCGGCAGCGCCGCCTCCTCATCGACGAGGGGCACGAGCGATCCATGGCGGGGTGGCGCCGGCGCCACCCGGAGGACGTTGCCGCCAAGAATGCCTTCTGGACAGAGAGGACGGTAAGGCGCCGCGAGGAGCGGGATGACACGCGTCGACGCACGGTACTGACCATATCGCAGTGCGAGGTCGTCAACAACGGTGGCAAGTCGTTCTTCGACAGTGACGACGAGCGTTGGGATGATATTTGGCTCGATACCTCGGACACCGACGATGACGAGGAGGAGGACGACTCCGACTATGTTCTAATAGTTTTTATTTATATATCGTTTTATCTATATATCCTATGTATTAGGACGATTCTGAAAAGGACGATGATCCTTATCTATATAAGTATGAAATATATATGTATCGTTTTTAATATATGTATGAAATATTTATGCATATAACTGCATTTTACAACTACCGTTGGAAACAGCCCTGGTCGCCGCGTCAATACAAGCGAACCGCGCGCTGCAAACTTATTTTTTACGCGTTGGGTCGCTGTTGAAGATGCTCTGATGATGGTGCGACGCGTGAGCGTGGTCGGTCACCGATACCCGCGTGGGGGCTTCCCGGGGAATTTCCGGGAAGCCGCCGCCGTCTCCCCGCAAACCGCGGCCACGAAGCGGATTGGCCAACCAACTGACGGACGCTACCTCTCCTCCTCACTCTCGCGGGCGACTTGTGGCGGCGGCTGGCGAGCCAGAGCGTCGTGTCGTCGGCAGCAGAGGTCAGCCTCCAATCCTCCCGTCCGTCCCGCTCTCAAATCTCGAATCTCCTATCTTGCGGCGGCCCCGGCAGGGTGCGCCCGGCCGCGACTACTAGGGGCGCGGAGACCCGCCGGATTTGGGGGCCGCGGGTGTTTAGGCGAATTTGGGGTCACGGCGGTCCGGCGGATTGCGGGACGCGACTGTCCAGGGTGGTGGGCCGGATTTGGGAGGCCCTGCGGTGGCGTGGATCTGAGAGGGGAGGCAGCCGCGTGAGGAGTCAGAGGGGAAGACGACGCCATCATTTGAGGGCTGCTTGTTGCGTGCGGCCGATGTGCTTTGCCGCCGTGCTGTACTGATCTGTTCTGTATCTGTTGCAGAAGTTTCAGGGCAACAGGGAGCAGAAGACAGGAGGAGCCATCCATTTAGCCTGAGTCTCGCGGTTGCCATGGCTCTGTGGACTGGGCTGGGTCAGGCGGCGACGGTGGCGCAGCTGGTGGGCGCGGACGTCGGCGGGCTCATCTCCATGATTGTGCAGGCCGCGATGACGGCTCGGCAGAACAGGAGTGAGTGCGAGCAGCTTGCTCGTCGTGTCCTCATGATCGCGCAGCTGCTGCCGCACGTGCAGGAGCCGGAGGCGGCTCAGCCGCTAGCCGGGCTGGGCGACACGCTCCGGGACGCCCACGAGCTCGTCGTGTCCTGCCAGGGGAGGAGCGCAGCGTACCAGTTCGTCATGGCCGGCAGGACGGCCGAAAGGTTCAGGGAGGTGCAGGGCAAGATCGACTCCTACCTCATCCTCTTCCCAGTGATCAGCCACATCGGCATCACACGCCGCCTCCAACGGATCTACAACGTCCTTGTGCCAGATGACTCAACTAGAGATGAACCGCCGTCTCTACTTCCACAGTCGTTGCAGCTGCAGGTAAATTGATCGTGTTGCTCCCTGACACGGTGTTACCGACCTACACGCTCTCACTGCTCATTTATGGTCTCATTTGTTGTGGTCTCTTTTTTCAGGAGTCTACAGAGCTTGCTCGGGAGGTACTGCCGCACGGAATTCAGGAATTCACGTTGCCGGAGATCATGGCTGCCACCAATAGCTTCGCCCCTAACACCGTGATCGGTGAGGGCGGCTCCGGAAAGGTGTACATGGGCAGGCTGTACGATGGACGAAAGGTGGCCATCAAGCGCTTCAATAACGATGACTACCAGGTAGAGGACTTCAACTCAGAGCTCGACATCCTATCACGGCTCCGACACAAACACATCATCTGCATCCTTGGATCATGTCTGAGTGTGAGCAAGGACAAGCGCCTGTTAGTCACTCTGCAAAAGAAAAAAAGGGACCTGCTAACCAGGTGGAGAAAGGAGCAGCAAGTGCCAGAAGAGCAGGAAGGGCCAGAACAGCGGGAGAGGCTAATCGTCTACGAGTACATGGAGAACGGCACGCTCTCCAACCACCTGCATCCTGATCCAGGGGACTCCACCTTGTCGCCGGTGACGGCGTCCTGGAAGATGCGCATGGATGTGCTCCTGGGTGTGTCCCGTGCCATCGAGCACCTGCACTGTCATGCCAACCCACCGATCATCCACCGGGACATCAAATCAGCTAACATCCTTTTTGATGCCAATTGGGTGCCGCGTTTGTCCGACTTCGGCATTTCGGTCCTCTGGGACATGTTGACTGAGGAATGCTTTGAGGAGCCCGGCTTTGCAGGCACATCGGGGTACCTCGACCCTGAGTATTTGCACACATTTCGTGTGAAGCCGGCGAGCGATGTGTACAGCCTGGGCGTGGTCATACACGAGGTTTTGACAGGGAAAAGGCCGTATTCCCGAGGAGAGGAGGAGATGTATAGAGATATGGTATCCTTTGCACTACCCATCATCGAGGCTGGTAATATTGAGGACTTGTTGGACAGGCGACCTTTACCGGAGCCAACGCCATGGCAGCTACATGCGTTGAAACGTGTAGCGCAGATTGCACGTTGCTGCGTAAGGTTGGCTGGGAAGGACCGGCCGGCCATATCAGACATTGTTGCCAACCTCGAGATGGCGCACGAGTTGATCTGCAGGGACGAGCCAGGTTTAGTTGACGAGCCATGTCTGTGGCCCTTTCTCAAAAATGTTGAAGACTCACCGGACTCGCCACATGCCAGCAACGTGTCATCGAACTCGCCAGACTCGCCACGCCGCCTCCAACGGATCTACAACGTCCTTGTGCCAGATGACTCAACTAGAGATGAACCGGCGTCTCCACTTCCACAGTCGTTGCAGCTGCAGGTAAATTGATCGTGTTGCTCCCTGACACGACAATGCAGAAATTGACACGGTGTTACCGACCTACACGCTCTCACTACTCATTTATGGTCTCATTTGTTGTGGTCTCTTTTTCAGGAGTCTACAGAGCTTGCTCAGGAGGTACTGCCGCACGGAATTCAGGAATTCACGTTGCCGGAGATCATGGCTGCCACCAATAGCTTCGCCCCTAACACCGTGATCGGTGAGGGCGGCTCCGGAAAGGTGTACATGGGCAGGCTCTATGATGGACGAGAGGTGGCCATCAAGCGCTTCAATAACGATGACTACCAGGTAGAGGACTTCAACTCAGAGCTCGACATCCTATCACGGCTCCGACACAAACACATCATCTGCATCCTTGGATCGTGTCTGAGTGTGAGCAAGGACAAGCGCCTGTTAGTCACTCTGCAAAAGAAAAAAAGGGACCTGCTAACCAGGTGGAGAAAGGAGCAGCAAGTGCCAGAAGAGCAGGAAGGGCCAGAACAGCGGGAGAGGCTAATCGTCTACGAGTACATGGAGAACGGCACGCTCTCCAACCACCTGCATCCTGATCCAGGGGACTCCACCTTGTCGCCGGTGACGGCGTCCTGGAAGATGCGCATGGATGTGCTCCTGGGTGTGTCCCGTGCCATCGAGCACCTGCACTGTCATGCCAACCCACCGATCATCCACCGGGACATCAAATCAGCTAACATCCTTTTTGATGCCAATTGGGTGCCGCGTTTGTCCGACTTCGGCATTTCGGTCCTCTGGGACATGGCGACTGAGGAATGCTTTGAGGAGCCCGGCTTTGCAGGCACATTGGGGTACCTCGACCCTGAGTATTTGCACACATTTCGTGTGATGCCGGCGAGCGATGTGTACAGCCTGGGCGTGGTCATACTCGAGGTTTTGACAGGGAAAAGGCTGTATTCCCGAGGAGAGGAGGAGATGTATAGAGATATGGTATCCTTTGCACTACCCATCATCGAGGCTGGTAATATTGAGGACTTGTTGGACAGGCGACCTTTAACGGAGCCAACGCCGTGGCAGCTACATGCGTTGAAACGTGTGGCGCAGATTGCACGTTGCTGCGTGAGGCTGGCTGGGAAGGACCGGCCGGCCATATCAGACATTGTTGCCAACCTCGAGATGGCGCACGAGTTGATCTGCAGGCACGAGCCAGGTTTAGTTGACGAGCCATGTCTGTGGCCCTTTCTCAAAAATGTTGAAGACTGACCGGACTCGCCACATGGCAGTAGCGTGTCATCGACATGCTACTATTCCAATCTGGTACATTACAAGCTAACTCAACTTTGTTCACATCAATTAATTGCAACCATGTTCATGCACTGATTAAGGGGGCTCACTGCTCATTTTGTGGCCTCTTACTTAATTAGGAACCTGACGTGTTGGAAAATGGACCATGACACCAATGGCCCAAGGTAGGTGATGAGTGGCCGTCAATCGCTTCAATCACCCCGATGAACATCGTGTTACCATGCTTAGGTAACGCCCCGCTTCTTGTAATATAGATGAGCTTGCTGGAGCCAGCATTTTAAGACAAAGCTCGGGATGGACCCCCAATATTATGTATAGTTTGCTTCTTCATCATCTACCCTGTTGTCTTTTTTAAGAACATTTGTTCGATGGTATTTTCATATAATAATTAAATAAAGTACATATGTAGTACAAATGAAATAAAATACAAGAATGGTTTATACAATACCAGCCCTAGGTAACTTAGAGACCAGAGTAAGAGAAGATAATAATGATGGTGCGGATGTTGTTATAGCTATGTTGCTGTAAGGAAATGTCGTGGTAGTTTAGAAGCCTGATGTAGGATGTGCTGCGTATGGATTGATGTCCTGTTTTCTGTTTCTTTGTAGAAGAGTTGCAGTCTTGTACGTATGTTGAAACATCGAAAAAATCTGAAACTTTGCAAGATCAAAGAGGATCAAACTTTTTAGGTGCTTGCAACTTTTCATGTGAAAAAAACATTTGAGGAGCTGTACATAGAAAAAACATTTTAGTACTCCAAATTTTGAGCACTTTTGGCACTGAAATATGAAACTTGTTCGTACACCTTTCTCTACATGGTATTTTGGCATGAGAACTTGTAAGAACCTACAAAGTTTGATCATCTTATATGTTGTAAAGTTTTAGATTTTTTATAACTTTTTCTATTTATTTTTATTTTACTATTCATTGGGGGTGCCTAGACGTCCGGGTGCTGTTACACCTTTCTCTAATAGGCTTGTGCTTTACAGGACGAAGCACTTTGAAATCATGCGATGAAAAGTAGGCCAGGTCTTAATTACAAGATTTATCTCTTTAATCACTTTGTGGCCATTGATTTGGTTGTATACATGGGCAAAAGACGGGCCGGGCCAAGAAAAGCCCGTGGTACAAAACACAGGCCCAAGCCTGACCCGACCCGACCGTCGGGCCTAGCTTTTGGACCCAAGCCCGGCCCGAGCCCGAAAAAGCCCGGCCCGACGTAGGCGGAAAATCGGAGTTTTCTAGGCCCGAGCCCGGTCCGATGAGCCCGATGGGTTTAAATCTAGGCCCAAGCCCTGCCCGTGGGCAAAGTCGGGTCGGGCTTTTTCGGGCAGGGTCGGGTCGGGCCGACCAGGCCGGGTATCGCATGGTCAGGTATATTTTGGCTCAGCCGCGGGCTAAGTCCAACCCTGGAATCTTGGAGATTTTCAATGACGTAGCATGGTCCATTTGAATTACTCGGAATGATGTTGTATTTGAGAGGAAATTTGTTCTCCGGCGTTCATGTTATCAATAAACAATTGCTTTCTTGTGCTAGTGAAGCGTAAGTAGGAGACGGGGTCGTTTTCTATTGCTGCAACGTTGGCTGGACTACTCTGCTGGTTACCTGTTAGATGGTGCCTATTCCCGTCCCGCGGGCCCACGGGTCCGGCCAGGCTCCAAAGGGGCCGTAAAGCCCCTGCTATTGCGATGCAGTAGGCGCGTCATGGCTCCGTCGATCCACGTCCGTGCATGAACGGATCTCCATCTAACCAAAAGCAGCACCACCTAAACACAGATGAGGCCCAAGGGCCCAGATCTGGGCCAGGGCGACGCACCGGACCAGCACACCGGCGACCACTACCACTACGTCAAGGGACAACTCCATCGCGGAAAAGCCACCCGAAGAACGCTGGACCGCATGTCGGCCGAGGCGCACCGTCATCCGGGCGCTCTCCCGAGCGGTAATCCAGGACGCGCCGGGAAGGGAGGTCCCGCCGTCGCCGACACCGCACGGACCTTTCCCGGTGGCTCCCGCCGACGACAGCGGGGAGGGGTGGGGAGGAAGGGAGCTGGCGGCTCCGACAGGCTTCGGCCGCAGCGACGGATGCGCTAGGAGCCGGCGGTGGCGGGAGGAACCCTAGGGCGAGTATGCTCCCAAGAGCACAATAGTGCACTTCTCCAGGGCGCTCGTCATTTCTCCTTTTATAGACTTGTAAGGGATCTGATGCACATCTCCGTCCATGGAGCCATCGATTTGCCATGCCACAAGGTTAAAATATGTTATGGCTGGGGTAAGGAACAAATTCCCGCCGATGAGCTCATCAAGGACTACAAATGTAGGATAGGAGGCAAAATTGCCTCAAAGGCTCCAAGGTGGACCAGACTTTGGATGGTCCATTAGTACAATCAGAGCACCCTGATTTAAAATCATATGTTGCCGCCCACCTATGTCGCCGTTTGAGAGAGGGGGGAGGGGCGGTTGTAGGGGAACGAGTGTCTTCTTTTCTCACAATCGTACCGATCGGCTTCTCGGTTGTTCACTAACGGATGGAAAGAGAGAAAAATACTGGAAGCTAACTGCTGACATGGCACATATGCTGAGGTGGGATATGCTGGTACTTATGGTGGGAAAGGAGGAAAATCACTCATGGAGGAGTCCCTCAAACGGCGGCGCAAATCAACCTGGCCGTCCGAGCTATGGCGGCAAATTTCATTGCTGCGAATTCCAGAAATCCTAAAATTTGAATAGAAGGCTGGAAAAAACCGAGGAGGGACTATGTTAAGCTAAATGTGGATGCTAGCTTTGATCAAGATTCTCTTGAGGGATCGGTATAGGTGTTGTAATCACAGACCACAATGGAAAGTTTATTGTTGCTGCTCATGAGAAGGTGGAGATTTGCTATGACGCCTTCACAACAGAAGCTATTGCTGTTAGGTTTGGTTTAAACCTTGCCAAAACAGCAGGATGCAACAGAATCGAAGTAAACTCTCATAATGTTGAGGTGATTTCAGCACTCAAACAAGGATTTTCATCCTCGATGGCCATTGCAATCGTCGAGGATTGTTATTTTTTGTCCTTAGACTTCAATCATATTCTTTTCGAACACTGTTTTAGGGAGAATAATAAGGTACCTCATTAGTTAGCAAGATTAGCTAGGTTCTCTCCTCCGGAAGACTGGTTGGATGCAGCCCCAGCGGCTGTTGTTCATTTACTTGGACTGGTTGGATGCAGCCCCAGCGGCTGTTGTTCATTTACTTGTATGTGATGCTACAGTTGTAGCCATTTGATAAAAGGGGAGTGGTATTAAAAAAAGAGATAAAAGATATTATGGGAATGAACTTTTCAGGTATATAGAATATGAGTTCTAGAAGTAAACTTAATCAAGATTCAAAAATAAATAAATAAACTTAATCATACATTCATTCAATAAATATCATCTATAACACTAAGTTCCCTAGTTTAAATAGCCCACACTCAATTTAGGTCTCCAATTAGCATTCGGTCACCTGATTTTAACCGGGTCAGCACTTTTTTAATGGTGTTTGCCTCATAGTACTAACAAAGAAGGGCATTAATTATCCTTTGCATGCAGGCATGAGTAAGATCGCTGGATTGATGTGCATTAAAGAGAAAAATACACATTAATATACACGGTAAACAAGGAGACAAGCTATCTTGTAACATTGACTTAGAAGACATAATTTTTTCCCTAGGTACGTGTAATATGGGTTTGGGCTTTGTATACAAAAATGGAGGGAGTACTATGCTTCCTAATTTTTAAGACATCACAACTAATTGAGGTCTTCAATTTCTAATTGGGTTACCTAATTTTGACCGGGTCAATAATTTCTCAAGGAGCTCTATCATTCAATTTTTTCAATTCTATATGTTCTCTAATTTTGATGTTCTTTCATTCAGTTGAGATATTCAATATTGAATTTGGTTTATAGTTTTGACCGGACCAATGATTTTTTAAATTAATCAACAACAATCGACCTATATAAACATATTAACCCCGCGCATCCTCCCACCACCTAGAAGAAAAGAAACAACCATGTGATATTGTAGCAATAAATAAATACATGTTGGTTAGCGGATCACATATACCCCACTAGAAAAGTCCCATGAAATTACCTCATTATACATAAAAATAAACACACTCTATCATCTCCCTCATTTGCCAAACTAAATAACTCATAAGTTCCAAAAATATAAAAGGTATTAGTTATTTTATTAAAAAATTGACCAAGTTTACAGAAAAATATCGACATCCAGTGAAATTTTATTTCATGATTAATCTATCATACAAATTTCATATTATGGATTTTAATATATTTCTTTGTAAATTTGATTAAAATTAAAAATTTACTTTTCAAAAAAGTTATATACGTTATATTGTAAAACAGCTTTTGAAGAGACCAAACAACAGCAACGGGAAACAAAGCACGCCCCACCCTTCTAGTCTCTTCCTAATAATAAAGCACAGAGTGCTTCTGTCGTCCGTCGTGGTTATTTTGCAGAAAACCCCTGGAGTTTTTCGAAATCAACCCACAGTCCAGATTTAAGTGAGAAACGAATCGTTTTTTGTATTTTTACAAGAAACCCCCTGTGATTTCCCGAAATCAACCCGCAGTACATAATTAAGTGAGAAAACAAATCGTTTTTAAGAATTTTTGTAGAAACCTCCTTCAGTTTTCATAAAAACAACCGCAGTACATACTTGAGTAAAAAATAACAATCGTTTTTCGTATGTTTTTTAAAACACCCCTATAGTTTTTAATTAATTAATCTGTAGTTCAATTATAAGTGCAAAATACTTTAAAAATCATATCTTTTAGACGGTAACTCCAATTTTACATTATTATATATGAAATTTTATTAGAAAAATATGTAAAATCTGAATATAATGTTAGTTTATCGATTTAATTTTTTTAAATCTGTTTATAATGTAATTTTAATCAATAGTGATGCACACAATCTAAATATAATATTATTTTATCTATTTAATATTTTTAAAATTATATTTATGCTGTAATTTTAATCAATAGCGTACAATCCATTTTTTCATAACGAGGCCGATCCATGTTGTTAATTAATCCGCGTTCCAATTATAATTAACAAATACTTAAAAAAATATCTTTTAAACTGTAACTCTAATTTTAAATTATTACATATGAACTTTCATTCAAAAAATGTGTTGAATCGAAATATAATGTATCTTACCTATTTAATTCTTTAAATTTCTATTTATAATGTAATTTGAATCTATAGTGATGCATACAATCTAAATATGATGTTATTTTACTTATTTAACAATTTTTAAATTATATTTATGCAGTAAGTTTAAATAAAGGTATCAAGTCATGATTATTAGGTTAAGACGTGTTGTATGGTTTGCTCCCATTGCAACGCACGGGCTCTTTTGCTAGTTATATACTAATACGTGGTGGCGGAGCTAAACAAAATTTATTGGGGTTTGGGTGGCGTCAAAGGCTACTTTTCCCACCTAAGCCTTCCCATGAATAATTTTTTCACATTTGGTTCAAACATAGGGGGGGTGCAATAGCCCCCCTCAACTAGATAGCTCGATCTCTGCTAGTATGTTGGCATGTTGTACTTGTCGTGTAAACAAATTTATATGAACTGCACCACCCTGATCCGAAATCCTAGCAGCCCTCGGCATTTCTGTATGAAGATGGATGAGGGACTGAATGCAGTGTACACACAAGGCAGTGTTACTGACAGTTACATCAAGCCGCTCAAGGTCCGCGTCGTCCGGCCCGACACTTTCGAGGAGCTGATGGACTATTACATCACCTGTGGCGCCTTCGTCAACCAATACAAGGCGATGTTCACGCCAACCATTGAGCTGCTCCTTGTGATGTCATGAAATGATTGATGTGGATATGATAATTCAGATAATTACTTTTTCATTGTATTTTAGGGTGACTTGATTACAAATTAAAGATACTATTTTAGTTAGACAACAAATAAGAAATTACCACATTTTACATGGTGATCTGCTTTGTTCTTTGGCGCATCTGTAGCTTCAAGGGTAGGGATGACGATGGATGGTGGATAATGTCAGTCGTCTTGTTCGATACCATATGATGCATCTGCAGCGGCTGCAATTTTCTTTTTCTGGGAATTATCATCAGCATAACGCCAATCGCAATCTTTGCCAATATGATGTAATTTCTTATAGATCTTGCACTTTCCTTCATACCATTCATAACATTGAAAGTTGCGGCCTTTGTTATTGTTGCGCCAAGGATTGTTGTTGTTGCAAGAGTTATTTGGGTGATAGGAGCCAGCGCCACCATCCAGGTGGCCACCACCACCATTATGTTGTGGATAGCCGCCGCTTCCACCACTGTTGTGGCACCTCTGCCACCGGAGTAGCCTTGATGGACAGCGTTGCCACCTCCGTAATAGTCGTCGCCACCATCGGGATAGCCGCCGCCACCACCCAGGTGGCTCAGCCTGCACGTACCGAGCGGGCTTCGTGGCCCGCTCGTGGACCGCTCGGTCCGAGCCGGCTCGGTCCAGGCCCGACCACAAAAACCGGCCGGTCCGGTCCCTCAAAAGAAGACCGAATTTTTCTCGGTCCGGTCCGGTTAAAGCCCGGTCCGACCGAGCGGACCGAACAGTTCACCAGCGGCATGGCGAGAGCACGGCCGCGGCATGGCGAGATCACGGCCGGGGCATGGCGAGGCATAGCAGGGGCGTGCTGGAGGCATGGCGGGGGCGTGCTGGAGGACTGCCGAGGGCGTGCTGCAAGTGTGGCGGCTCAGGCGTGGCGAGGGAGACGTGCTATGCCGCCGCCGCCGCCGCCCAGAGCACGAGATGGAGGAGGACGTGGCCACTGTCCTCTCCAGGACGAACCACCATGTCCAGGAGCTTCGCAAGCATCGGATCTCCTCCCCCCCGTAACAAATCGATGGGATTCGCCACGAATCAGACGGGATCTTGCTCCATCTCCAGCTCCGGCCGTCACCGTTCGTCGTCGATTCCGTCGCCATCGCTGCTTCTCCGGCCTCCCGGACCTCGGTCTCGAGCTCTACATGAGTGCCCGCACCTATTCCCTCTGTCTCCGCTTCCGATTACGACCTACAGCCCTCGATAGCCGATGCCATGGTCACCACCTCGCCGCCGGTGAGCTGTTGGCCGGTCCGCCGGTGCGGCCCGGGCTTTTGCCTCGCCAGTGCGGTCCCTGAAAAGAGGACCGCCAGCCTGCTCGGTCCGGCCCGGACCGGACCGCCGGCGGCCGGTCCAAACGCCGGCTCGGACCGGGACCGGACCGGCCCGAACCGTGTCCACCCTGACAGGTGGCCACCACCACCATTATGTTGTGGATAGCCACCGCTTCCACCACTGTTGTGGTAGCCGCCTCTACCACCGGAGTAGCCTTGATGGACAGCGTTGCCACCTCCGTAATAGCCGCCGCCACCATCGGGATAGCCGCCGCCACCACCGGAGTAGCCGCCGCGAGGGCCGCTGTTGTCGCCCCCGCCTCTCTGGTTTCGGTAACCTCCCCTATTACCCCCTTGGCGGCCTCTGGAGGCAGCATTCATCGAAGATTTAAAATCGCCAACGCCATTGCCATGGTACATCTCGAGGCCCAAGGAGATGGAGTCGCGAGTGAGAGATATGGGCTGCGATGAATCCAACTCCAGGGGAAACAGGAGAGAGATGGGTGTAAAAAGATTTGAATAGAAGGGTTATGTGACTACACGGGATCTGTATGGCTAACGTGAAACGAACAAAAAGTAACTTAATCATTTCCTGCCGTTATCAGGTCCCGATACAAATTCCTGAACCAAACACCTCCTTAAATACCAGCTTTAATGAAACTTGTATAATGTATTGAGTTATTTGTTCGTGTAAAATATACTGCATCTCCACCATTAATAATGTATCGAAATTTGTAAACTTTTCTACATGGATGTAGTATGAAGAAAAGCTTACTGAATGCAGTGTCTGCACCTTCATTTAGTACCACGCTGCTACTTCATTGACAGGTTTATTGTTTTACATGAAGAGACAAATGTGTAAGTGAAGCATTTTTGAGACGTAGTGTTAAATTGCCACTGCTCTACTCAACAAGTTATACTATTTAGTTAGGGATTGAACATGGGCGGCATCCTCACTTTGGTAGCCTGCTCGAATGCATACGCCATCTAGATCAACCTCGGCTCGTACCCCTGCAGCCCGCCGAAGCATATGCCAAAGGGGACCCCCTGCTCGTCATACCTCGCCGGCACAACGATGCCAGGGGCGCCACCAATGGCGAGAAGGCTGGAAGCGTCGTAGTTGGGCGCCAGGATCGCATCCAGCTGGTGCTCCTTCATCAGCTTCTTCAGTCCATCCGCGTTCAGCTCCTTCAGCCGACAGATTACGTCTCTCTCCACGGGGCCAATGCCTTTTGTGTTTTAATTTGAGCCGCGATAAGGTCAGGCTGCCCGAAATCTTTCATCCTCTCCTGCACCAACATCTAAACAAATTTTGTAAGAGAGTAAACTAAGAGTGGCAGTGTTGATTCTACCGTTTTTTAAGAGTTATATTGCCTCATGATCACTGATCTATAAAAACTTTGAGAAATTTATTTTGGGACCTGACCTGGATCTCTATCGTTTGTACAAATAACAAGAACCGAAGAGATGAAATATGGATTCAGTTGGGTTTTTTGTGCACTTACCTCTACAGGGTGCTTGTTGTTGAATGCTATGATGTCCGCAAGCGAATGGACCGGGGAATGGACCAAGTCTGACAAATACGCGTTTATGCTTAGCTTGAACTCTGCCTGCACCAATCTCAACCAATAGGGCCGTCAAATTGGCAGCGACGTCCAGGTCCTCGACCACCACGGCTCCAAGTTTCCTTTGGAAAATATCAAGAATCAGTTCATGGTTGTAAAGAATTTACACTAGCAGCTGCCTGTCATCATTTTTATGGTGGCTTGTGGACGACTCGAGAAGGTGGCGGGGGATGTTATTATTCCACATGGATGGCAGCGTGATCTTCGGATTGGGCCTTCATAGGCAACGATGATTTAGGTCTACATGATCCTATTATGTCTGTTGCTTTTTTCTGTTATCATACTGTTGAACTATGGTTGTGTGCATCTTAGTTATGCAGACGTCAGGTGTAATGCTTAAACTTTTTAAGTAATAAAGCCTTATATCAAAAATCAACAGTGAAATGTAAATGGTCAGTACCTCATTGTGGTGAGGTGCTGTTTGTACACATTCAGCTGCGTCTGATCATATCTGCTCGTTGCGGGGTCCACGTGGCTTGTCTGCTCGTTGTTCTGTGTCTGCTTGTTTGTGTATTTTCATGACGGTCGCCTTTAGCCTTTTATCAGACGCCCCATGTGAGTTTGTCTACTATATTCCACTCTCATTTCTTTTCCTGGATGCCCGGAGTACTTTTCAGATGCTGCATTATCTAAAACAGATGCATTACAAGTGGGAATCCTATGTAGAAAAAGAGGTAGAAACTCAGACACCGAAAAATGCCAATGGTGCTCGAGCAACACAGAGCTCGTTTTCAAAATACAAACTCGCAACGTAAAAAGTGCCAAAAAATATTCATAAGCTTTAAAAATTAATTGTCAATTCAATCACACGTAGAAAAATAACTTGCATGCAACAATTTATAAATAACACAGTAATATGACAACAATAGTGATAAATTAATGGTAGCCGTGACAAGTTTGCAAGGTCATACGAAAGCACGACAGTAGTGAACAGGAACATTTGGTCTATGCTTGCATATACACCCTATATGAAGAGAAGAATCAGTAACTACTTTCTCTATCTAAATAATTGTAGTTGAAAAAAACTAATCTAGTTTTCTTCAACTACAATTATTTAAATACAGATGGAGTAAATAAAAAGTCTAAAAAATTCAAAATTATTTTTAAATAAACTTGACATTCCATTGTACCTTTAAAAAAATTCCATCAAAGGAAAAAAAAAGTTGACTTCTTTTTTAAAAAAAACAGCCAACATAGTGTGAATAGTGACCTATAATAGCAAAAAAATGTTAATTTGGTCACAATTGGATTTTTATTCATGAAAAAATATATACTAGTGCAAAAGAAAGTCAAGTTTATTCTAACAAAACTTCTCAATTTTGTTAATTTTCTAAATTAATTAAAGAAGCAATTCAATATTAGGTGTGTATACAACCAGGAACCAAAGAAACTCAGACACCTAGAGCGACAACAAGCTACCTCCACATCGATCATATGTAGCATTCATTTCATATATAGGGATACATGCTTGCGACAAGAAGTTGCATAACTTTTTTTGTCCTGACCTCTCGTGGTAGTGTGTCCGAATGGAAACTATAGGTAATTGACATGCTCATTCTAATAAAGAACATGAACAAAACATCAACGTACGATGAATACATGGAATCCTCAAGTTAAATTCATCCCCTTCGATATCCCAATTGTTGTCATTTTGGGGTCTAGAGTTCAGAAACGTAACAAGTGCATACAACTTGCATATAAGATCAAGAACACAAATATTCTCATGAAAACATAGAGATTTCATACCTGAAATCATGACACTCGGTTCCTAATGACAAATATTAAGCATAGCAAAGTCATAGCAAGATCAATCTCAAAACATAGTTGATGCTAAGCATCAAGCCGTAATAAATCCGACTTCGATTACATAACTAATCTCATCTATACCTCCATATGACTATAGAAGAATTACTTACACATGGATGTGAGCATCATGAAATTGTTGATAAAGAATGGTTGCTGATGACGATGGCGATGAATCCTCCTCTCTAGAGACAAATGGATCCCGGATCTTATTTCCATGGAAAAAACTGGACGTGGCGGCGTTTCTGTATCGCAAATAGCTTCAACATTTTTTGTGATTTATGGGGAATATATGGGAATATATGGCTAGAATCGCTGCCATGCGGTGTCCACGGTTCAATTCCAAGCAATTTTTTTTCTGCACAAAAAATAACACCATGATAGTCTTAGTGGAAACAACGTCGGTTCCAATTAGTTTAATTCGAATCATATAAATTAGAGCCCAAAACAGTAACGGAAGTGTTTAGAAAAGTAGATATGTTGGAGATGTATCAATCGCCCCCGGTCTCTTCATGCTCCTCGAGGAAGTTGTCGATCGATTCCACGTTGATCTTGAAGTGGCTAGCGGGTGGGTTGTAGAAGACCGCTCCGTCCTTATTTCCCCGACAGAGAACCGGGCAATGGAGATCGGGCTCACCACGTAAGTCGACGACGAACTCCAAGCTATCAAAAAAGAAAATTTAGCATGCTGGGAAGGTCTCGATACGCTCAAGGAGGCCCACCGAGTTAGCAACAAAAGTTATTGAACCAAAACTGAAGATCTTACATGTGGCGTAGACGTGGAAGTTGTTGGAAGATCTCATCTGGATGTCGGTTTAGGCAAGAATGACCCGTGCCTCACATGCCACTCTCAATGTCGATCCCAACAGACCCTTCAGTAGGGTATCGTGGCTAGGTAAAAAATCCATAGGGAAAACATGAGATCGATTTACACAGGTTCAGTCCCTCGCGTTGGAGGTAAAACCCTACTCCTTCTCTTATTGTAGTGACTGGATGGGGGTACAATGAGTAAATGCAAGATCGTATTGATTGTAGGCATACATAAGGGTGAAAATTGAGTGCCTATCAACTACCCATGTCTTATCCTATAAAGGGTGTCCGGGCTAGGGTTTACAAGAGTCCTAGCCGGTATCTAAGGCGGCTGACACGAGTCCATAAATTCCAGCGTCCTTGTCTTGCATGGCAAGGATGTCGTCTCTTTCCTTCTAGAGGGCCCAAAGGCCACTCTGGAAACCGGGGTTGTATAATAGCATGGGAGTTCTATGATGGGATGATCTTCAGTGTCCCACGGCACCCCTGGGCCGTAGCACCATCAAACAACATATTTGAAAATGCATTGCGACCTATTCGGTGGTTTATCTAGGTGACATGATTTCTTTCTTCTTCAGGCCCACGAGTGCTTCTTGCTCTAGTTCGGCTACTCATGTGTTCATGCTCGGTTGCGAGAAGGTGGGGTTCAATACTACATTTTGTTATGTATTGTTTGTGTTGCTTCTCATTTTTATTATTCTTCCCCTCATATACATGAATTCTAAGAAACAGTGTGGCTTCATATGTTAAGATGATGAAATCGTACTTGATGAGTGGTTTTGGGGTAATGAACGGTCTTATGTATCGGATTAAGTTAAATAGAGGAATTATAATGATTACAATAGAGGATTTATATCCATTTCAGGGTCATGTAAGTCAACCCGCTTATGTAAGTCTAATTATATGCCTTTTATGGTCAATGACATATACCAGAAAAATGTAAAATCTTTATTGAAGTGTCTCCAATTGGTGAGGGGATTTCGTGGCAATACACTTGATTTCGGGATATTGCCGAAAGAAATGCAAGTGAAACTCTTATATGGTCAATGACATATACCAGAAAAATGTAAAATCTTTATTGAAGTGTCTCCAATTGGTGAGAGGATTTCGTGGCAATACACTTGATTTCGGGATATTGCCGAAAGAAATGCAAGTGAAACTCTTATATGGTCAATGACATATACCAGAAAAATGTAAAATCTTTATTGAAGTGTCTCCAATTGGTGAGAGGATTTCGTGGCAATACACTTGATTTCGGGATATTGCCGAAAGAAATGCAAGTGAAACTCTTATATGGTCAATGACATATACCAGAAAAATGTAAAATCTTTATTGAAGTGTCTCCAATTGATGAGGGGGTTTCGTGGCAATACACTTGATTTCGGGATATTGCCGAAAGAAATGCAAGTGAAACTCTTTGGGGCGTAGAGTGTTACATTGTCGCTACTCATTAAGTTATATGTAATTCTCTTAGATTGTGCCTCCTGGATAGCTGAGGACTGAACATGGTCGACCTTATCATCACTTTGGTAGTATCAATCAACCATGTGGTGGATGTCCATATAGCCCGCCGTAGCATTTCAAAGTGGTACTGCAACAGTACTTGATTATGGAAGTTTAGTTTCACAACTAACATATGTATCAACAACCACATATAAAAGAACATCGAGAAATACATAAGAAAGAAATTCTCCACCTTTAGAACCACATTGTCGATTTATTCAGAGTAGCACTTGCATACAATCCTTGTTGGCTCAAGAAGTAACATTTCAGAATTATTCTTTTACACTAAGAGAAAACAGTGCAAGTGGATACTTTTTTGGGCAATGGTGCGTCACATTATGACTACTCAAGAAAGTTATGCAACCAAGCTAAGGCTTGAACATGGGTGGCCCTCTCACTTTGGTAGCCTGCTCGAAAGCATATGCCATCTCGATCAGCCTCGGCTCGTATCCCTGCAGCCCACCAAAGCATATCCCAAAAGGCACACCCTTCTCGTTGTACCCAGCCGGCACAACGATGCCGGGGTGGCCGCCAATGGCGAGATGGTGGGAAGCATAGTGCTCGGGCGCGACGATCGCGTCGAGTTGGTATTCCTTCATCAGCTTCTCCAGCCCCTTCGCTGAGAGCTCCTTCAGCCAGCGGATCCGAGCTCTCTCAACACGACCAATGCCATTTGTATCTTGGGCTAAGATAAGGATTGTTTGCCCGAAATCTTTTAGCCTCTCCTGCAACCATGATTCTACAATGTTTGAATCTATATAACGAGACTGAAAGAGATGAAAGCTAGAACAAGTTTTGTTTTTGCATGCTTGCCTCTATAGGATGTGCTTTGTTGAAAGCTATGATGTCTGCAAGAGAATGGACGGGGGAGTAGGACAAGTCCGCCAAGTACTCGTTTATGCTCAACTTGAACTCTGTTAGCATTGCAGTCCACTCATCGGTGACAATATCTTCACTACCGATGCCGATGTCAAGGTTCTCGATCACCACGGCTCCGTGTTTCCTACAACGAAATTCATAATCAATCCATTGCCATGTATAATTCACACACTAGTCAGGGAAATCCGAACTATGATAACCTCATTGTTGCGAGGTGCTGTTTGTACACACTCGTCTGCTTCTCTCCAAATCCTTGAAATAATTCATTGGGGACGCCGATCCTCTTCCCTCTCAGCCCATCCTTCTTCAGGAACTGCAGATATCCGCCGCGAGGGATGAACTTGGAGGCGGCTCGAGTGGCCGCCGCATCGAGCTTGTCGTAGCCGACGATGGCGTCCAGCACGTGGACTGCATCCGACACTGTCCGACACATCGGTCTGCAACATTGCAAATATATAGCATGCTGAACATTTCAAATTTGCAACGATTTTTTCATAATCCCGAAATCCACGGTCGGATTCAAGTTAAATCCAAACTAAATTTAATCTGACTAAACTTAATTGAAATTTTATACTGAATCAGTGAGGTCCAAGATTTTTTATGCTGACTAAAAATTTCAAAGCTCAGTGATGTACCCGACGGTGTCTTGTCTAGGGCTTATGGGGACAACGCCGGCGCGGCTGGTGAGCCCGAGGGTGGGCTTGATCCCGACCACGGAGTTGAAAGACGACGGGCAGAGTATGGAGCCGTCGGTCTCCGTGCCCAGCGTAACGGCGGCCAAGTTGGCCGCCGCGGCCACGCCGGACCCTGCACTGGACCCGCACGGGCTGGCCGAGAGCACGTATGGATTCCGTGCTTGGCCGCCGCGGGCGCTCCACCCATCTTTTACGATGCGGAAGTTGGCCCACTCGGAGAGGCTGGCCTTTCCGAGCACCACGGCGCCGGCGCGCCGCAGCCTGGCCACCACGCCGGCGTCGCGCTTCACCACGGAGCCGAGGAGCGCCAAGGAGCCGGCCGTGGTGTTGAGCGCGTCGTGGGTGGCGATGTTGTCCTTGAGCAGGACGGGGACCCCATGCAGCGTGCCGGTGGCCGTGCGGCGGCGGCGCTCGGCGTCGGCGCGGTTGGCCTGCCGGAGCGCGTCCGGGTTGACCTCGATGACGGCGTGCAGCAGCGGGTTGAGGCGGTCGATCTGGTCCAGGTAGAACCGGACGAGCGCGGCCGAGGAGAGGCTGCCGTTGCGGAAGCCGAGCTGGATGGCGTCCAGGGTGGCCTCGTGGTACTCGAAGCTGTGCGCGACGCCGGCGGCGGCGAGCACAGCTAGGACGGCGGCGACAGCTTGCAGTCGCAGCCAAGCCATGCTTAGCTGAGCTGAGCTGAGCTAGACCGTATCGGTGGTGTGGTTAGTGGCATGGACATAGTGATCGATGCTTTAAACGAGTAAAGTATGACCAGCTGCACGCGCTCCACGAGTATGATGGATCCATCCCATTTTGGCACTTTTCAGCTGGCTACATAATCGGCTGCAAATATGCTCCACAAGCAGTACTATATATAGGAATCCTATGAAAATTGGGACCGGGAGTCTCCATGTTTTTTAGCAACGTTATAGCATCTACGGCATGACCTTTCAAACCCGTTTCAAATGTTCGGACAGACCATTCGGACACTAATCGGTCATAAAAAATTAATTCAGTCTGACGTATAATGGATCCATCGCATTTTGGCACTTTTCACTTTTCCAGCTGCTGCATTATCTTCGTCTGCAAATTCACCGTTCTGACTTTTTTTAGCAACGTTATAGCATCAGTCAAAATTCACCGGTCTGACCTTTTTTGAATGTTAAGCCGAATCTGACCTCGATGGAAAACAAAATTCGGATCTAACCATTTTGCTATCGCCGGACCCCTTGGCGGATATAACAACCTACCGCCGAGGTCCCTGACGGTATGGTTGCAAACCTATCGTAAAAAGAATTCTAAGTTATAGATACAATGCGCGTGTATGCCTACCGTAGGCCACCTTGTCGGTAGGGTTACACATGCTACCGCTAGAACCTTTGACGGTAGGTCATTTTCCTACCGCCAGAGACCTTGACGGTAGGTTGTCATACCCTACCGTCAAATGGTCTGACAGTAGTAAAAGGGACAGATCCGAATTTTTCTTCCATCGGGGCACATCCAACTTAACATTCAAAAAAAGATCAAAACATTGAATTTGGCCATACCATCTACGGTATGACCTCCGGACAGAGGCCGGGTCACTGATCGATAATAAAAAGTTGATTCAGTCAGACATCTTAAACAGGACTCAAACGCCCAAGCTAACCGACATCTCTCATATTGGGCCCAAAGATGATGCACAGTTGCTCTCAGGATAATTGCATTTGGTACTGTGATCACTTGCTGGCCTGGCTAGTGCTCGTTGCTTTAAATGAGTAAAGTATGACCAGCTGCACATGCTCCACGAGTACTATGTCCGATGCAGTCAGTTTTTGTCATCGTTTGAAAAGATGCTCGATGTGCGACGGGAATCCTATGAAAATTGACGCCGAAGTATCTTTTTGATGAAGGCAGAAGGCAAGACAAAGGTGAAAGCGGTGCACCCAACTGTAATGTTTATGTTTACTACTCCCTTCGTTTCTAAATATAAGTCTTTTTAGATGTTCAACTAATAAACTACATACGGATGTATATATAGACATACTTTAGAGTATAGATCCATTCATTTTGCTTTGTATGTAGACATCTAGTAAAATATCTTAAAAGACTTATATTTAGGTACGGAGAGAGTAGTTTGCAAAAATTGGTTACATATCATAGATGAAGGCAGAGCTAGGACGGCGGCGACAGCTTGCATTCGCAGCCAAGACATGCTTGCTTAGCTGAGCTGAGCTGAGCTAGACGGTATCGGTGGTGTGGTTCGTGGCATGGACATAGTGATCGATGCTTTAAATGAGTAAAGTATGACCAGCTGCACGCGCTCCAGCGAGTATGATGGATCCATCCCATCCCATTTTGGCACTTTTCAGCTGGCTGCATAATCGGCTGCAAATATGCTCCACAAGTAGTACTAAAGTATGATCAACTACACGCGCTCCAAGAGTATGATGGATCCATCGCATTTTCGCACTTCTCACTTTTTCAGCTGCTGCATTATCTTCGCCTGCAAATATGCTCCACACGTACTATATAGGAATCCTATGGAAATTGAGACCGCAAGTCCTCATGTTTTCTTAGCAACGTTATAACAAGAGGCAAAATTCACTCTTTTGGTTTTTTTTTTAATGTTAAGCCGGATCTGACCTTGATGGAAAAAAATCGGATCTAACCCTTTTGCTATCGCCGGACCCCTTGATGGTAGGGTATAACAACCTACCGCCGAGGTCCCTAGCGGTAGGGTTGCAAGCATATAGTAAAAAGAATTCTAAGTTGTAGATACAATGCGCGCGCATGCCTATCATAGACCACCTTGGCGGTAGGGTTACAGATGCTACCGCTAGACCCTTTGACGGTAGGCCATTTTCATATCGCCAAAGACCTTCGCGGTAGGTTGTCAATCATACCCTACCATCAAAAGGGTCTGGCGGTACTAAAAGGTACAGATCCGATTTTTTTTCTCCATCGGGGTCAGATCCGGCTTAACATTTCAAAAAGGTCAAAACAGTGAATTTGTCCATACCATCTACGGTATGACCTCCGGACAAGCACCCGGTCACTGATCGGTAATAAAAAGTTGATTCAGTCAGACACCTTAAACGGGACTCAAACGCTTGAGCTGGCCGGCATCCCTCATATTAAGCCCAAATATGATGCGGATATGGGACGTTCGGGTGTGTCCGCCTCGTCGGACCCGATACCATGACCCCACTGTAACTTGCGCCAAATTCACCCCACTCGATCTATCGAATTCAACTACTCTCTCATTTCTTCTTCCTCCTTCACACAATCCGTCTTGCTGCGCCGCCGCTACACGCGCTCTGTATTCTTCCAAGCGTCTGCGCCGCCAGCATCGACACAACACTCTTGTCTCTCGTCTTAATCTTCGGGGACATCGTCGCTGGTCTGGACACCACCGCGGTACGTCCAGCAACTCTCGAGCTCTCCCTTGGCATCTATGTGTTCGACACAATGTTCGACTTATATTTTTCGTGATTTTTTTAGGGAAAATAATGAATATCGGTGCTTCATCGGACCATAAGTATAGACCGATGGAGCTTGATCAAATGATTCAAGATGATTTCTTCGATTCATCGGATCCAAACAAAAAAAGTAGATATGATCATGCTCATGAACATGCAAGAGTAAATGCTCCGGCAAGTGGAGCATATTCTCGACTTCAAGGGTTGAATCGAAGGCTGAAGGTTGATCAATCGGTATAGGGTATCCTGAGCACGACTACTGCATAAGGACTACTTTGTTTCGAACCCAACTTTCTCAGATGATCCATGGTTTTGCCGTCGTTTTCGCATGCCAAAACCATTATTTTTGCGCATTATGAAGGAAGTGAAGGCACACGATGACTATTTCAAACTTACAATGGATTGATGCGGTCAACTTTGTTTTCGTGCTGAACAGAAGTGCACAGTTGCACTCATGATAATTGCACTTAGTACTGTGATACTTGTGCACACTTGTTGTCCTGGCTAGTGCTCGTTGCTTTATAAATGAGTAAAGTATGACCAGCTGCACATGCTCCACGAGTACTATGTCCGATGCAGTCAGTTTTTGTCATCGTTTGAAAAGATGCTTGATGTGCGACGGGAATCCTATGAAAATTGACGCTGAAGTATCTTTTTTATGAAGGCAAAAAGCAAGACAAAGGTGAAAGCGGTGCACCTAACTGTAATGTTTATGCTTAAATGCTAACTACTAGTTTGCAAAATTTGGTTACATCATCATAGACGTGCATAAATACCATGAAACAAAAATAAACAAGTCCCAACACCACCTTTCCGCAGTGTCAGTTCTACGGCAAAAACGTGGGCGTCTTTCTGACCATAGTAACTTGCTCGAAGGCATACGCCATCTCAATCAGCCGCGGCTCATACCCTCTCAACCCGCCGAAGCAGAGACCAAAGGGCACCCCCTGCCTGCCGTAACCGGCCGGGACAGTGATGGCCGGCATGCCGTCGATGGCAAAGACTGAGGATGCTGCGTTATTAGGTGTCACTATGGCGTCTAGCTCGTGCTCCCTCATCAGCTTCTTCAACCCGTTGGCGGACAACTTGTTTAACTGACTGATCGCCGCTCGCTCCGAGGCACCGATGCCGGTCGTGTTCTCAGCCACCAGGAATACGGCTTGACCAATTTCCTTCATCTTTTCCTATACCGCATGCAGTTCTCAAAATTGAAGTTGCACATGTTTTCCAAAAAGAGCTAAAAACGTAACTAAAAGGAAAATACGAGTAGATATCACTATGCATGAGAAACAAATACATGAAAAAATGGACTCTAAATCAAACTGACCTCAACAGGATGTGCATTGTTGAAAGCTATGATGTCTGCAAGCGACCGAACTGGGGAATGTAATAAGTTGTACAGATAGGAGTTGAGGCTTAACTTGAACTCAGCTGGTAATGCAACCATTTGGCCATTGTTCACAAAATCCAATAGGACACTTAAATTCTCTATGTCAAGGTTCTCAATCAAGATTGCTCCTTGTTTCCTGCAAAAAAAAATAATAATACAGGTTGATGCGATATGACACCATAGATGGCAAATTTTTTGATGCCATAAGTAGGGGCATTGTTCCTCTCAAGATGAAGAGGCCCACGTATTTCACTTCTATCGTAAAAATAAAAATAATGAAATTAGCTAGTAAGTACTCTCTCTGTAAAAAAAATATAAGACGGTCTAGACCACTACGTACTCTATCCATATGGGGTTATAAGAGCATCTCCAACAGCCGCGCTACGCGTCGCGTCCAAAAAAGGCGTTTGTCGCGCGCGCTTCGGCTGGTTTAGCGTGGGGATAGACGCGGGCTCCAACAGCCGCGTTATAATGCAGCGCGCGCGGGACGCGGCGCCGCAAAAATGGCGCGCGGGCTGCCGCCTTTTCACGCGCGCGCTAGCGGTTCTCGCGCGCGCGGTTTTCCCGCCGCCGCTCGAGCGCGCATTTCTGTCCCGCGCGCGGTAAACTGCCGTTTTTTAACGCGCGCGCGCCTTTTTGCGCGGGTGTTGGAGATGCTCTAAGGCTCATTTGTCAAGTCATAAATTACACTAGTATAAGTTTGACCAAATTTGTATAGATAAATTACAATCAATGATTTCTTGAAAGACTACTTCTTGGTAGATCTAGTTGCTTTGATTTCTTATTTTAAATATGCCATTTTTCTCGATAAAATCTAACAAACTTTAAAAGATGTGACTCAACACAAATCAAATAAGCCTTGTGAACCCAGACATGAGAAGTACCTGATTGTGTTGAGATGTTGCTCGTAGACCATCTGTTGCACAGTCCCATTTAGGAAGTTGAAGAAGCCATTAGGAACACCTATCCTCTTCCCTCTAAGCCCATCTTTCTTCAAAAACTGCATGTATCCACCACGAGGAATGTATTTTGAAGCTGCCATCGTGGCTGGAGCGTCAACTGCGTCATAGCCGACAATGGCGTCCAGCACGTGGACCGCATCAGCCACCGTGCGACAAATCGGCCTGTTGTTGATTAAAATGTCAAATATCCATTGTTTAACATGGCGTAAATTTCTTTGAGAAATCAATGCACACAACCGCCATGTGTTCTACGTGGCCATGTTGTGAGGCTGTGAGCCACCTATCATAAAATGGAATAAAAGAATGTTTGTATGTACAACAATAAAGATCTAAAGCTAACAAATCATGACCTTTATCAAAAAGAAATTTTAGTGCTTAGGTTTTGCTTGTGAATATAACAACACATACATTTCTTTAAGATGATCAATAAGAACAAAATGAATATGCGGGGGAAATCAAAATAAAGAGATATGACAATGATTGCACGAATAAAAGAGCAACGATATATATTATGGCCTTTATGGGCAACGATGAAGCCTGTGGAATACGAATTAGGAATCACAACGTTCTAATACAAGCCACATGAATATTTCAATTCAATTATATTGTTGAAACATCTTAATCACTTACCCAACAGTGTCTTGGCGTGGTGTGATTGGGACGATGCCAGCCCGGCTGGTCAACCCCACCGTGGGCTTGATCCCCACCACCGAGTTCAGCGACGCCGGGCATAGTATGGAGCCGTCCGTCTCCGTCCCCAACGTCACCGCCGCCATGCTCGCCGCCGCGGCGATCGCCGACCCCGTGCTCGACCCACACGGCGTCGCCGACAGCACATAGGGGTTCTACCCGGGTGAAAGAATTTGAATCGGTTCTAAGTCTAGAAGGATCAAGTCACGGAAATGAAAAGCAGTCTCAGGCGTGCTTAGTTACCCTGCCCTTGCCGCCGCGGGCGCTCCAGCCGCCGCCGGAGAAGCTGCGGAAGTTAGCCCACTCGTCCATGTTCGCCTTGCCGAGCACGACGGCGCCGGCGCGCCGCAGCCGGCGCACCACCCCGGCGTCCCGCCTCACCACGGAGCCGAGCAGCGCGAACGACCCAGCCGTGGTGTTGAGCGCGTCACGCGTGGCGATGTTATCCTTGAGCAGAACTGGCACGCCGTGCAGCACACCGGTGGCTCGACGGCCGGAGGAGCGCTCGGAGTCGGCGCACGCGGCTTGCCGGAGCGCGTCCGGGTTGACCTCGATCACGGCGTGCAGCAGCGGGTTGAGGCGGCGGATCCGGTCCAGGTAGAACCGGACGAGCTCCACGGAGGTGAGGCTCCCGTTGTTGAAGCCGAGCTGGATGCTGTCCAAACTCGCCTCCTCGATCCGGAAGCCATGGGCACCGGCGAGCACGAGGGCGGCGACGGCGACTGCCAGGAGCGGCCGAGGCATCCTGGAGCGCGTCGAAATGTGAAGTCAATGCTGCTCACTCAACTAATCGATCTGTGTACGTCCTTGGATTTCAGTACTGCTCCCTTTGTATCGTGCGATGGACTCCAATTGGCAAATGATATATATATATATATGCAAGCAAGCAACGGTGGATAATACAAAGGGCAGTTGGTCAGCACAAGTTTCGTTTGACCAACAGAATCGGCAACACCCCATATCTAATTCTTCTAGAAGAACGTCCCTATGGAATGGTCATAACGTTTCACATTTTGTAGTTTTTTCACATATTTCAGTTTATTGAAATATAGTTTAATATATTCATAAAAAACTTAGTTCAAAAAGTAAGGATGATTGAAATTTATCAAAAAAATAAATAAAGAAAATATTAACACCCACAGGTATGGCACGAAGGAACATGGCCGAAACGCATCCATTACCATTCACTTTGCCACGTCAAAACAAATAACATCAACGGAAATCTTTTTGGTTTTCGGTTTAAAAATATTTTATCTTCTAACTAAAAATCCAATTAAAAATCCATTTTCACCATTAAATTCGTCTTGACGAGAACTTTAAAACTAGAACCCACGTTGATATGTTTCGATGAAAAAAAAAATTGACCAAAAGTTACCATGACGTTTACACTATAGTTCCTATAGTGTTTACACTAAAGTTGTCATGACATGTTCTATCTATTTTTCTTCAAGATTTATTGATTTAAAGCTACCATTATATTTTCAACTACTTTTTAAGAAAAAAATATTAATTGACCATGGCAAATTTAAGTAATTAACCACGGCAAATTTAATGCATGGATCATGATAATTTTTAGTAATTCATCATGGAAAATTTAATTTATAGATCATGGCAATTTTAGTATTTTAACCATGATAATTCCAGTACTTTGACCATGAGATTATTTTTTGTATGAACCATGGCAAATATAAGTGCATGTATCATGGTAAATTTAAGTAATTCATCATGTGAGTGTATGCGCGTATGTATGAGTGCTTGCGTGTGTACTGTAATAAAATAAAGTAATTCACCATGACAATTTTAGTTTATGGTTCATGGCAAGTCTAGTTTCGTAATTCTCTGTTTTATAATATGTTAAAATTTATCTTTAAATGTAAAAGAAAAAATAGCTAAAGCATATCATGGTAACTTCAGTGTAAAAACCACGGCAATTCATGTGCAATAGACATGTCAACTTTTAACCAAAAAATATCGTCGAAACATATTAATATGAGATCTAGTTTCGAATATCTCGTCGCGATGGATTTAATGATGAAAACGGATCTTCAATCGAATTTTTCATTTAAGTGATAAAACATTTTTAAAAACTAGAAATCCAAAAAGATTCTCATATGCATGCATCAAGGTTTTAAATTGTAGGCTATTGGATTTAGCGCGTGGCTTTTTCATTGAGCTATTTGGGCCTATAGCTGGGCTATTTGAGGCTATAGCGGCAAGATTGTGAAGAAAACAAAATAGGTGTACACTGCAGAAACAACAATAGCGGCAGCTATAGGTGATAATAGTTGGCAATTTAAAACCCTGACATGCATGCGGTGACGTGACACAATCTGGGTGTTATAAACGTGTGGACTCTGACCATACATGTGGACGCTATGAGTGTCCATAAATAAAGAAATTTTATAACTACCAAAAATACGTATTTAAGGAATTTTTAACTCAAATCGTTGTTTCGATTGAAAAAACATCTTTACTAAAAAATCCGTCTTGATAAAATCTTCAAAACTAAAAACCATGTTGATATGTTGTGAGGACTTTTTTGGATCAAACAGTTACCACATTTGGGCTATGTAAATTAGCATGTTTGTCATAGATAAGTTACCATATCATTTACACAGGAGTTATCTGGTATGCTTTTCACAAACTTTTATCCTGAGGTCAAAATGTGATTATGGTGTTTGCAGTGAGTTATCAGCTTTGTTGTGTCTATTACCATGTTGCAGAAAAGTTATCGAGGTATGTTTTTCAACAATTTTCATTCCCTCGGTCAAATAATTATGACGATATTTGTGTATGAGTTATCAACTCTCATGTGCATGTATTATCATGTTGTTTACACATGATTTATTGGGAAGTATTTTTTAACAGCGTTTTTCTCTGGTCAAAAAGTTACCTTGTTTGGATTGAGTAAGTTATCAGCTCCGTTATATGTATGTTACCATGTTATTTACACACAAGTTATCTGTGTATGTTTTTCAACAAACTTTTATCCCGGGATCAAAAGTTACCATG
Source organism: Hordeum vulgare subsp. vulgare (assembly GCF_904849725.1). NCBI lineage: Eukaryota > Viridiplantae > Streptophyta > Magnoliopsida > Poales > Poaceae > Hordeum > Hordeum vulgare. Next base: position 9,025,296 of record NC_058519.1, read on the forward strand.
GAGTTTCTAGTGATTTATCAACTTCATTGTGTGTATAATACCGTATTGTTTGCACAGTAAGTACCGGGAATTTGTTTTTAATAACTTCCGTTGTCGGAGAGGGCATTTTTCGTTTAAGAATGCCACCGTTTGATCTCGTCTCAAACTAAAATTGCCATCAAAAGGGGTTCGTTTGCCACCCTTTAACAGGCGTTGATAGGATTTTCATAACTTCCTTATTCTAGAATATCGTACAAATTCATGAGATCTTTAGATGGATTTGGTCCGTCGCATGACACGTGTACAAAGTGGCTTCTTCATCGCCTTGAAGAATGAATCCACCTCCATGAGGTCAAGGCGACGGCGATAGTCGGCGGCGCCCACTCGAACTCGCGCATGAGGGTGGCCAACAAGCACTTCATGTTCATCATCGCCATGCCCATGCCATGAAAGAACCTATGACCCGCACCAAATGGCATCATCTTGATCTACTTGGGCCTGGCAAAGGGCTGACTCCCTCGCCGTCGCTGCATGGAAGGAACCGCTCCGGTCGGAACTCGTCCGGATCCTTCCATATCTTTCTGTCCCAACCTATGTCACCCGTAGAAAAATTCATGTAAAAGTCACCGACCAATGGCGGCAGAGCCATTCTTCCGACCAATGACGGCTTCGGCATGGACATCGCGAGGGATGACCGGCAACGGTGGGTGCATGCGGCGGGTCTCCAGCACGACGGCATGCATGTAAGGCATGCCTGCGCCTGCCCGGGATACCTCACCATCCTCGACCTCGCCATGGAGCTTCTCCTGCATCCTCCTGCTTGTCTACAAGGTGGGCAAGGGCCCATTCCAGGCTTGCCACCACCGTCCCCGTGCCGGCGTCGAGGAACTCCGAGATTAGGTGCACCATCTCGTCGTCCCTTAGAGCACGTCGCCCATCGTCCTCGTCAGGGACGCCGAGGTTGACCAGCGAGTCGATGTATAGACGACGGCCGTCGTCGTCGCATGGTCGAGGATACCGAACACCCCGCCGATGTGCCTCGATGGGAGGGAGGAACAACTCCTTGAGCCGGACATCGATGGCGACGAGCATGCACAGCCGCCTCCACTCCACAAGCTTCTCCATCATGGGGCCCAAGGCCGAGAATGGCTTGACCAGCCCAATGGCGATCTGGAACCTCTGTATGACGTCATGCGTGGCACCCATGTGGCCCTCGTCGACGGTGTTGTCGAAGCACATGCGCGCGACGATCTAGAACACGACACCATAGAGGTGCTTGTGCACCTCCGTCACCTCATAATTCAAAGATACTATTGTCATCAAACATTTCATGTGTTCATAATTCAAAGATTAATAATCTATGGAAATTACGAGGAACTCAACACACAGATCACCATTCAACATGGGTTGACTTTCGGTCTGTCGAGTCTTCTTTGAAAACTCTGATCTCACGTGGTGTATATGGTGGGCACTTCCTCTCTAATATATTTGACCGTCGGTGATGGTCGCTCCTCCCTTCGTTTCCGAGTACATTGCACCAAAATGTCTAGCACACGGGAAAGAAGGAGGAATCGACCCCCACGACAACACTTGGGATTCTTCCTCTCTGGTATGGTACGCACTCCCTCTTTGATATTTCGACTGTCGGTGCTGGTCGCTTCCTCTACCTCTCTCGCGCATTATACCAAGGTATATAATGCGACAAGGAGGAAAGAAAGCGACCCCACGACAACAGTCGGGATTCTTTCTTCAAAAACAGACTGAAGTCACATAAGGAGCTCCGTTAGACGGAAAGTCAACCCTAAGAATCAGTAAATTACCATTATATAAAAAATGGCCTATGTTTTGCCAGAATGTCATGTAATTCCCATTTCGGCAAATCATGGGCAATTGATATGTCCTACTTTCTAGCAAAAGTTATGCCTAAATTTTGGCATAACCTTTGCTAAAAATAGTACATATCAAGCGCCTGAAATGTGCTAAAACTAAATGAATCAACATTTCGATAAACATAGGATAGTCGGAGGTGTTCCCCGCAAAATGATACTTCAAATGCCAAATTTTCTCCGGTGACATTTTTTTTCTTCAGACTCCGGAATTCACTATATACATACTCCCTCCGTCACGGTTTAGAAGGCACGGTTAAATTTACGTGTATTTCCAGAATAGACAAGGTTTAGAGTGTATTGCATTTAGTCTTAACTGCTAATTAGTAATTTGTTGTACTACTTTTATATGCATGTGTAGTGTGAATGCTATTTTTGAGCCCCATCCCCGAGCCAATGAACAATCACCTAGGTTCCAGAGAATTTCAAAACTTGCCTTCTTAACCGTGACGGAGGTAGTAGCAATATTATCACGACGAAGTAACCACTAAAGCAAAGCAATTTTTTCTTCAAACTCTGAAATAGCACATCATTCTATAATCCCTAGAGCAATAGCCATCATTTTATAAACCCTAGAGCAATAGCACATCATTATCCATCATGCATCAACCAATGAAATAGCATATCATTCTATAAACCTTAGAGCTATAGAAATCAAATTCAAAATGCAATTGGAGATAAAGGATGCAATGCAAGAGGAAGGAGGGAGGGGTATGAAGGAGTGGCGGCTACCTCTTGCCGATGGGGTCGTTGGGTGATACGTCTCCGTCGTATCTATAATTTTTGATTGTTTTATATATATTAATATAATAAAACTTTCTTATATTTTTGACAAAAAATTAATCAGATATGTTTAATCAAATCGACCCAACCATAAAGGTAGGAAACTAGCGCATGATCCTCGTGTAGTCACCATCTTCTTCATAAAAAACACATACACTTTTATCTTGTAAGTGGTAGCATATCGTAGTCTGTTAACGAGCACTCACAAGTTTAACAATTTTCAAATAAACAGAGCCGAACAATGTTTTCAGCTCGTTAAGCTTAACGAGCCGAGCAGCTCGTCATCCATTCCAACACAATCTTTTTATTTTATCTACACATATCGTACATATTCACAAGATCTTTAGATGGATTTGGTGCGTCGCGTGACACGAGCGGAAAGCGGCTTCTTCATCACCTTGAAGAATGAATCCAGCTCCGTCAGATCCACGGTGCCGGTGCCAGTCGGCGGCGCCCACTCGAACTCGCGCACCAGCACTGCCAAGAAGCACTTCATGTTCACCATGGCCATGCCCACTCCAGGGCAGAACCTATGCCCGACGCCGAATGGCATCATCCTGATCTGTTTGGGCCCCGGCAAAGGCCCGATTCCCTCCCCGTCGCCGCCGGGAAGGAACCGCTCTGGCCGGAACTCGTCCGGATCCGACCATATCTTGCTGTCCCTACCAATGTCCCCCGCAGAAAAATTCACGTAAATGTCGCCGGCCGGCGGCGGCACGGCCATTCCTCCGGCAAGCACCTCGACAGCATCGGCATGGACGTGGCGCGGGATGACCGGCAACGGTGGGTGCATGCGGAGCGCCTCCAGCACGACGGCATGCAGGTAAGGCATGCCTGTCCCTACACGGGATACCTCGCCGTCGTCGACCTCGTCGCGGAGCTTCTCCTGCACCTCCGGCTTGTCGACAAGGTGGGCGAGGGCCCATTCGAGGGTTGCCACCGCCGTCCCCGTGCCGGCGCCGAGGAACTCCGAGATTAGGTGCACCATCTCGTCGTCCCGTAGAGCACGCCGCCCACCGTCCTCGTCAGGGATGCGGAGGTCGACCAGCGAGTCGACGTACGGACGACGGCCGTCGTCGTCGCGTGGTCGAGATGGAGACGGAGCACCTCGCCGCCGTGCCTCGATGGGAGGGAGGAACAGCTCCTTGAGCCGGACATCGATGGCGAAGAGCCTGCGCAGCCGCCTCCACTCCACGAGCTTCTCCATCACGGAGCCCATGGCCGAGAAGGGCTTGACCAGCCCAATGGCGATCTGGAACCGCTGTATGACGTGCCGCATGGCGCGCACGTGGGCCTCGTCGACGGCGTCGCCGAAGCACAGGCGCGCGACGACGGAGAACACGGCGCCGTAGAGGTGCTGGTGCACCTCCGCCACCTCCTCCCGGCTTCCCCGGGGCGCGGACGACAGGGCGGCGACGAGGCCCCGGACGGCCTCCCGCTGCAGCGGCGCGAGGCCGCCGAGGCGCGACGGGTGGAGGGTCTCGGCGGTGAGGTTGCACCGGAGGGCGCGCCAGTGCGGGCCGTGCGCCACGGAGTTGAGGTTCTCGCTCCGCTGGCCGCCGCGCCGGCCGGCCAGGGCCACGTGCAGGCGCGCGGGCGGGCGGTTCGAGAAGGCGTCGGCGTTCTCGACGAGCGCGCGGTGTGCGACGGCAGGGTCGGTGATCTTGTGCATGGCGAGTGAGGGTGGAGGAGGAGGAGCACGGCCGCGGCCGCGCCGGAGGACGGCGAGGAGGCCGCACAAGAGAAGCGCGAGGAGCACGAGGAGCTGATCCATTGTTCTGTTGGAGCTGCTGTCTGTGAATGATCGTGTGTTCGGGACTCTGGACATTTATACATGGAGTGAGAGAGAGAGAGAGAGAGATCGTGCAATATGACTAGGTGTGAGTGTGATATAACACTGGCATGGCCACTCCCACCGAACACATCTTTTTAGTGTATCATCAGATATGCTAGTATATGATACCTAGTTTTTGTTAGTGTTCTTTCCGCTCACTTTTTGGAGTGCTCTAGTTACATACTCTACATCTCAATTTGTTTGCAATTGAATGTTCACATTTCGAAAATAATGCACCAGTGTCTCTAAGAAAAAACATCAACATTATCACTATATATATGAACTGATGATACGCCGAGTGTTGGGACGGGAACTGATTGGAATATATTTCAGTGAGATTGGTTGTATATATGAAGCATAAATATGTCACATCATTATTGTACAATGTAAACAATTTCTCATGCATTTGTGTATTGAAGTAGATACTACTTTTCCACGCATGCATGGTTGCTTGCGCATTAAGTATGTTAGTTGGGTGGAGCATGCAATTAGGAAAGAAAGAAATAATAATTGATAAGATGACATGTGTGATGATGTGGCATATGATTGGGATTAATAGGATAATGGAGATCGACTTCTTAGACTACTCATAGTGAGAGTAACATAGATGGTAACATCACAAGTATCTAGCCAAAATATATGATGTGTCAAGTAACTAATAAAGAAAGAGGTGCATGTATAACATAATATATTAGTCACCATATGAGTAACTCTTGGAGTAATGTCCAGTCCCCTTGCATAGTTTGGACTTTTGGATTAATTTGCTGGTGCATGAATTCAATATGGTATCCGAGCTGACCCTGCCAACGCAGTATTAAAAATAATCAATTCTACGGCCTACATCGATCCCACGTCTAAGGACTAAATAAGGCTAGACGTGAGGGAGAGTGTCGAAATATATTGCCCGCCGCCCTCCATCAGATCGGAATGATGGGTGAACTCGTTAGGTGCATAAACTTGCAACCAAGAGGTTCAGGGTTCAAAACTCAGTAAACACCATAAACAACGATGCTTTCGACTAAATGCTCCGAACGTTATGGGATACAAGACTCCAATGCATCTACCAAGGCGAATGAGCTCCCTCGTGGCCCGATCCTTTATAAAAACACTTAGGATGAGTTTCAGAGAAGACGTTATTATCCATAGAAAGATGAGACATAGATGCAAGGTTTTTATTGGCTTATGGAACTTGAAGGACATCTTTTAGAACAAGATCACATTTTAAAGTAGGGGAATTAGTGCATGCTTGACCAATATGACAAATATCCATACCTCCACCACTTGCGGTGTGAATTTGATCGGTGCCGAAATACTTCTCTCTCATGGCAAGTTTCTCAAGCTCGTTGATGACATGGTCGGTACCTCCAGAGTCGGCGTACCATATGGTTCCATTGCCACCTTGTTCCCTGATTGCGGCCGCTACATGACGAGCTTCAGGAACATAATCCTCGTCATAACGAAGCCAGCAATCGAGCACTTCATGACCTGGTTTCTTGCAAAGTTGACACCGAACTTTTGTGGAGGAAGAAGATCTAGCAGGGACATGATTGTTGGTGTAGCCACCCCCACCAGACCGTGTGCCAGGATGGATATTGGTTGTGGCTGCCCTAGTTTTGATTGCCGCCTTGATATCCTCGTGTGCGCCCACCCCTGTCACTGTTGCGGATGCGCCCTTGGTGGCCGCACCCACGGCCAGCCATGCAGCCACGGGAAGCAGCATTAGCATAGGACTGTCGCACGTTCAGGTCGTGGAGCAAATTGAGGTGAGCGTCAAAACTCATCAGCTGGTTGTAGATTTCCTGGACAGTCACGGGTTCCACCCGAGCTGCAAGCGCCTACACGACCGGGTTATAGTCGAGGCCTACCAGAACATGGGAGACAATCTCGGCACTGCCAAGCGCTGCTTCTGAAGACGCGATCTCATCGGACAGCATCATAATTTTGGCAAGGTAGTCCACCATACTCATGTTACTTTTTTTAGGTTTGTGAGCAAAATGCGTGTGTGGATGGCATCATCAGCAAGGGGGTAAGAACACATTTCCATGGTGAAAATTGAATTGACATTGTCATAGATTTCGAGATGCAAGCTGGGAACTCGTTCTTACTTTTTCTTAACAAATTTGAGGAGGGTCATCCGGGTGGCAACAAAATATATCTACGGTACAATGTCCAGCAATCATCATAGTACGCACTTTCGATGGTGATCGTGATATCGTACATATATGTACTACTTTCTAGGACTAGGTATAGCACTTTAAAAGCTTACTATCATCTGAGCGGTTGCGTCCGCCACCTCCCGTCCATGACACACGTCCATCATCGAACGCATTTGTGCAGCACCGGCTATGTTTCAAAAACATATACCATGTTGCAATGGTCTATAATGAGACTATATTTTGCGCCAAAATATCTACAGCAAAAAAATTATGTAACAAGAATTCGGTTGCAAACAAAATCGGAACAAAACCTCAGTTGCAACTTTTTTCTTGCAACAAAGCAATTGTTGCAAAAACATTCTGCAACAAAACCTATATTGGAGAAATAATTCCACAACAAGATCCGATGAATCTGACGGCTCGTGACCTCACTGATCTTTTAAAAAAATCAGCCAACGAATGTGTAGCACTCCCTTCTTGAATATATATGTTTGTATGCACTTATTTTATTGTATCGTGTAAGGAGTAAACATTAAAGAGTTGTTGAACATATATATGTTTATTGGTTTATGTTGTACTAATACTGTTGCTTGATAACAATTAGCTAGTGGTTAACGTATGCTATAACTTATGATCTCAGTTTCATGCGAAACGCAATCATGGCAGCAAAAACATTGTCGTGGCTGCAGAATTTGAAATTTGTATGACAAAACTTTCAGTGGCGGGCACGGAAACACACCCGTCACTGCTTTATCTTTAAGCATAGGCGGTCACGGCTGTGCTCCAACCACTTCAAACACTCTAAGAGTGGCAGGAGGCTCGTGACGGACGCCCCTGGCCTATCACTGATGGCCTTCTTGTGTCCGTCACAGCTAGCATTTCTGCAGTAGTCAACCGATCATTGTCCAGACGCGTCCATGATTATTTAAGAGTCGGGTTTGCGAAGTCCGGTTGTAGATGCTCTTGGAAGGAATCAGGCTACGGTGTTTGCCGATACCGTTTGGTCGACCACTTTGCGTTTGGATTACACATCGGCAAAACATGTGCGGCGGTTTGCAGCATGTGCGCTTGCTTGCTTGGATAATTTGCCAATTGGAGTCCATCACATGACACCCACCCCCATCTAGCGACACAATCGTTTTTTATCTTGGGAAAGTTATTATTCTATGTTCTTCTCCATCGATAAGCCAAGCCATAGTAGATGGAGTAAGCAGCTTGCGTTGAGCCAAGCACAGTTCAGTCAGTCGGCACATAGCTAGGCTTGACATCTGGGACGCCGGAGTTGGCTCCAGCATGCCTCGGCGGCTGCTGGCGGTGGCCGCCCTGGTGCTCGTCCTCGCCGCCGCGGGCGCTCATGGGTTCCGGGTCGAGGAGGCGAGCGTGGCCAGCATCCAGCTCGGCTTCAACAACGGCAGCCTCACCTCCGTGGACCTCGTCCGCTTCTACCTGGACCGCGTCCGCGGCCTCAACCCGCTCCTCCGCGCCGTCATCGAGGTCAACCCTGACGCGCTCCGGCAAGCCGCGCGCGCCGACGCCGAGCGAGAGCGCCGCTCCTCCTCGTCCTCCGGCAAATGCCTGACCGCCTTCGGGCCCCTGCACGGCGTCCCCGTCCTCCTCAAGGACAACATCGCCACCCGCGACGCGCTCAACACCACGGCGGGCTCCTTGGCCCTCCTCGGCTCCGTGGTGAGGCGTGACGCCGGCGTGGTGCGTCGGTTGCGGCGGGCCGGCGCCGTGGTGCTCGGCAAGGCCAACATGGACGAGTGGGCCAACTTCCGCAGCCTCGCCGGCACCGACGGCTGGAGCGCGCGCGGCGGCCAGGCCCGGGTAAGTAACTGCACGACACAAGCACATCTTGTAATCCTCTCACTCTGCTCCAATGGCGAACGAATTGATCCTCTGCATTCTGTAGTGTAGAACCCGTACGTGCTGTCGGCGAGCCCGTGTGGGTCGAGCACGGGGCCGGCTATCGCGGCGGCGGCGAGCATGGCGGCGGTGACGCTGGGGACGGAGACGGACGGGTCGATACTGTGCCCGGCGTCGCTGAACTCGGTGGTGGGGATCAAGCCCACGGTGGGGTTGACCAGCCGGGCCGGAGTCGTCCCAATCACACCTAGACAAGACACCGTCGGGTAACTGATTAACTGAGTATTTTGCATATTTTGGATTTTTCGTCCCTATATACATTTGATTATTAGGATAGAGTTGTCATGTGAATAGAAAACTTATAGAAAATGAGATGATATGCATTTCAAATCCTATGAGTAGATATATGAAAAAAGATGGCATTTGGTTCATATTATGGAAAAATATTTATTGAGTCTAGGCTCATGTTTATTTTCCTTTGAAACATGAGGGATAGGAACCAATCCTATTATATATCAGTATGAATTCATTCCTATGAACCAAAAGACTCGAAAGGAAAAAAATCGTATAAGAATTCTATCCTATAGAATTTCTATGAAATTCCTCCAAATCAATGGAGGTCATAAGTGTCGCGGTTTTGAACTACGGTTAAACTAATCTTACTTCAAGATGGAGGCACTTATATTTTGAGTCGGAGGGGGTATGTGGGCATTCTTGTATTATGCATTACTATGCCAAGTTGACAAAGAAGATATGTTTTATTTTTCAGTGTGTCCATTTTTGAAAGATAGAATCCATGTCAATTATATTTAAATATATGAATAGGGCGTGTTTAAGGTAAATCTAGATGTGACATAGTTATTGTACATCTAAATGACTAAATCAAGCATAGAAAAGAAAAAGAAAAAACCCACATGAATTTCATGTAAGATCAATGATATATAACTTAGATGTATAATATTTATCTCACATCTAGATGTGTTTTGGCAAAATCGATTTAAATATGAACTAAAATGTCAGGCTAAATATCTGGCCACTTCTGCCAAGATATAAGTTCATATCGACTGTCTGTGTAGTTTTCTTAAACAATATGTTGTATCCCTATAAATAACTACCCATATCAAAAAACTGGACAAAAATATCAGTCGATATTTAGAAACTTGGTTGCTGATGCACCCTATATTTGCCTCTTCATTTTTCTATCTTCCGAGTTCCCAAAAAATGGGGGGGGGGGGGGGGGGGGGGGTAATTCATGGGAGCAAGTCAGTTTATCTTGTGACCCGCAATAGTTCATCAAAATAGTGATTATTTGTGACGGAGGAAAAAAATGTGAGGTCTTACTTATATCCACTAAATCATATTTTTACATGTGGCAAGTGGTCGATTCTCAGATCAATTACTGCAAGCGCATATGATATACCACGAATTACATCCAAAATTTTGTTCAAAAGAGATTTAATACTCAAGAAGTGGTTTTTGAATAACTATGCAGTGAGTTGCATAAAGTCTGGCCATGAACATCAATTAATGTATTGATTAGAGTGCAACCTCCTCTTCCTAAGAAGTAAGAAATGTTGCACAAATTCCACTTTGATATTCAACTGACCAGTAGTTGGCCACTTGCTACTCCTTACTAGAATTATAAACGCTCCTAGTGGTCCAAGTTAGAGAAAACAACATGCCGGAATGACAATTCTTATTATGTAAACGAACTATGTATGTTTTATCTTGATATTTTTCAACGGCAGGCCGATTTGCCGCACCGTGACAGATGCGGTACACGTGTTGGACGCCATTGTTGGCTACGATGACCTCGATGGGGCAGCCACGAGCGCATCTTCTGAGTACATCCCTCATGGTGGATACTTGCAGTTCCTGAAGACTGATGGACTAAACGGGAAGAGGATCGGCGTTCCCAATGGCTTCTTCAGCTATCCAAATGGCACCGTGCAACACACGGTTTACCAGCAACATCTCGACACAATGAGGTACTATTTACATCTCTTTTCTTTTATAACAGCATATAAATCTTTCGGCCTTTGCACTGTCTGTGGGATGAGCATTGTCCAAATAATTGCAAAGTTTATTGAAAAATGTATATGAACCCATAAGCTATACTATATATGATACCATTTAGAAAGAAAAAAAAGGGGGGGAAGTATACCTCAGGCTTCTACGTTGACTGTATATGGTATCATATCATCTTGCATTTTTTGTTTGTTTGAAGGAAACAAGGAGCAAACGTGATTGAGAATCTCGATATAGATAATTTAAATGTCATCCTGGACACCCTTAACAATGGCCAAGAGATTGCATTAGCAGCAGAGTTCAAGTTGAGCCTCAACTCCTATCTATCAGACTTACAATATTCTCCAGTTCGCTCGCTTGCAGAAATCATAGCCTTCAACAATGCCCATCCTGTCGAGGTCAGCTCAGTTCAGAATCAACTAATATTTTCATGCAAAAAAAAACATGTATTTTCTCAGCGTGTCACATGCTATCTTACAAATTATGTTTTCAACTAACTGAAATTGTAAGATATACATCCATGGCAGGAAAAGATGGATGAAATAGGGCAGATCATCTTCCTAGTGGCCGAGAACACGACCGGCATTGGTGCCATCGAGAGAGAGGCGATCAATAAGTTGAACAAGCTGTCTTCCGATGGGCTTGAGAAGCTGATGAGGGAGCACGAGCTGGACGCGATCGTGGCGCCCAACAGCGCCGCGTCCCCCGTACTTGCCATAGGCGGCATGCCAGGCATCACCGTTCCTGCCGGGTACGGCGAGATGGGGGTGCCGTTTGGTCTCAGCTTCGGTGGGTTGAAGGGGTACGAGCCAAGGCTGATCGAGATGGCGTATGCGTTTGAGCAGGTTACCATGGTCAGGAAGACTCCCACGTTCTTGCCATAAAACAGACAAGAGAAAGGTGGTATTGAGATTTATTTTGTTTGTTTCACAATATTTATGTATTTATAGGGTGTAATCATTTTACGCAAATTTGTCGACAAACATTTAGATACTTTTCAGAAGATCTTTCCAGGAAATGTATCATTTCAAAAGTGACTGAGACAGGCATACTCATGGAGCATCTGAAATGTGTTGATCAGTCAAGTCTTAAACAAAATATGGTAGCCAATCTTTTATGGAATGTGTTTAGCCAAGTCTTAACCAAAATATGGACATAAAAACTAAATTATGAACATATGATAAGAGACTTTAAGAGCAAGTGAGAGCTTGCAATCGTGTCATCAAGCAAGACATGAGCTGGGATATATTTGCGAACATCCAAACACATAATGAATAATATACGGTTTATAGCTCTCAAATTGTCGAGTAAGCAAAAGTGTACAGAAACCAAACCAAAAGATAAACAAATAATGGCATCAAACTGTTTATAAAAGCCTTATAGATGTCGGTTATTTATTTCATTTGTTTCACAATATTTATGTATGTATAGGGCGTAATCATTTTTCGCAAATTTGTCGACAAACATTTAGATACTTTTCAAAAGATCTTTCCAGCAAATGTATCATTTGAAAAGTGACTGGGACAGGCATACTCATGGAGCATCTGAAAAACGCCAAAAGCGACTGCCACAAAATATGTTCAAATTCCACTAATTCAAAGCAACGAGCGCATTGGCCAAGCCACTAACCACACCGACACCGACACCGTCTCGCTCAGCTAAGCTAAGCATTATGGCTTGGCTGCCGCCGTCCTCACTCTGGTCGTGGTCACCGTCGCCGGCGCCGCACACGGCTTTGAGTTCCACGAGGCCACCATCGACGCCATCCAGCTCGGCTTCCGCAACGGCAGCCTCACCTCGACGACGCTCGTCCGGTTCTACCTGGACCAGATCAGCCGCCTGAACCCGCTGCTGCGCGCCGTCATCGAGGTGAACCCGGACGCGCTCCGGCAGGCGGCCTGCGCCGACGCCGAGCGCGGCCGCGGCCAGCCCACCGGCGCGCTGCACGGCGTCCCCGTCCTGCTCAAGGACAACATCGCCACCCGCGACGCGCTCAACACCACGGCCGGCTCGTTCGCGTTGCTCGGCTCCGTGGTGAGGCGGGACGCCGGTGTGGCGGCCAGGCTCCGGCGGGCCGGCGCCGTGGTGCTCGGCAAGTCCAACTCCTCCGAGTGGTCCGAGTTCCGCAACGTCGACAACGGGTGGAGCGCGCGCGGCGGCCAGACGCGCAACCCGTACGTGCTCTCGGCCGACCCGTGCGGGTCCAGCGCCGGGTCGGGCGTAGCCGCGGCGGCGAACATGGCGGCCGTGACGCTGGGCACCGACACCGACGGCTCCATACTCTGCCCGTCGTCGTTCAACTCCGTGGTCGGGATCCGGCCGACCCTCGGGCTCACCAGCCGCGCCGGCGTCGTGCCCATCACCCCGTTGCAGGACACCGTCGGGTGGGCAACAGCCTTCTTCTTGCTCGCTTGCTAGTTGCTTTGCTTCACTCAACATGAAATTTCATGGCGGGTCGAAGTGAGTTGCAGGCCGATTTGCCGGACGGTGTCGGACGCGGTGCACGTGCTGGACGCCATCGTCGGCTACGACGAGCTCGACGCCGCGGCCACCGGAGCGGCGTCCAAGTTCATCCCTCCCGGCGGGTACACGCAGTTCTTGAAGAAAGATGGGCTGAGAGGGAAGAGGATCGGCGTCCTCCGTGGATTCTTCCGACACGCAGGCACGCAGCCACTGAGGGTGTACGAGCAGCACCTCGCCACCATGAGGTGAGTGATCAACAGTTTAAATTGATTCCGCCGACTGTCGATGGTTTTCTCTTTTTGGGATGCAAATTCAGAACATTTGTAAACTTCAAAAAGCAGGGTGTGAATTCTGAAAATTCAGTTCATTTTGTTGAACTATAAAGAAGGCATCCAAATTAAGATTGTGATTTTGCATCCATAGTCTTATTCTAATTTACATCAATTTCGTCAAAGGAAACATGGGGCCGTGGTGGTCGATAACCTGCATGTCGCGGCCAATCCGACGGCTCTGTTGGATGATATCAGCTCCAACGAGGGGATTGCGATGCAGGCAGAGTTCAAGCTGAGCATAAACGCCTACTTGGCAGACTTGCTCTACTCCCCGGTCCGTTCGCTAGCAGACATCATAGCTTTCAACAACAAGCATCCTGTGGAGGTAAGGTTTAGTGTACAAACACCCCAAAAAAAAAAGATATCTTAATTTCATCTCTTCATTTCTTGTTGCAAGTTGAAAAAATAGCAAGTAATACAAATTAATCTTCACTACCCTTTTAGGGCGTCACGATTTCGTGTGGCCGATGGGCGAGCTTAAACCTAACCGATGGCATGCTTGTTGTAGGAGCGGATGAAAGATTTCGGGCAGGACGACCTTATCGCGGCCCAAAATACAACCGGCATTGGCCCCGTGGAAAGAGTTGCAATACGACGGCTAAAGGAACTGTCGGCTAATGGGCTGCAGAAGCTGATGAAGGAGCGGCAGCTAGACGCGATCGTGACGCCCAGCAGCGACGCTTCTAGCCTTCTAGCCACGGGTGGTCACCCTGGCATCGTTGTGCCAGCGGGGTATGACGAGCAAGGGGTTCCCTTTGGCATATGCTTCGGCGGGCTGCAGGGGTACGAGCCGAGGTTGATCGAGATGGCGTATGCATTCGAGCGGGCTACCAAAGTGAGGATGCCGCCCATGTTCAAGCCCTAGCTGGAACGCACAATCAAGAGTTAAGTATAACCCCTAGTGTGTGCATCAGTCATTCAGGAACTTGGTGTGAGTGTTCATGATGCTTTGTATTCCCTTCATGCTCGATAACATGAGTTAATAGAAAACACCATTTATGTCTCTTATTTGTGGTATGGTGGCAGCATCTTCTTCTCTGAGTAGGCTTATTTTTGGGGTCCCAGAGCGTATACCAACTAGGTTTGTGGTCTCCATATGGGAACCAAGGTCTACATATACCTAGGTCCACACATCCCTTATACGACATATATATATAGTATAGGCATGCGAACAATTATTCAAAATATTGCAACTCATGTGAAAAATTGTCACATGAAGTTCATCTAATATGATTCGAAGGGATCTCTGTGGCCAACAAGCAAAGGGGTGTGGGCACGAACAATGTAGAAAAGTACTCCCCCTGCATCACAATATTTGTAATTAGAGGTACTTGCATTAGTATTTTCTAATAACAAATATTTAGGTATAGAGGGAATAGGTCTTTACCTGGTCTGTGGGCTAAGCGCTCAATCTTACCCCAAGTCCTAAGATCAAATGTCTGAACCCTATGATTCGTGGGAATCTAAGTATATTGGATCTTTTTACGTCATGGTCGATACATCTTCTACCAATCCACAATAGAGTGTTTTTCAGAAATTTTTGGTCTCAAGGCGTGTAAAATGCAACTTCTCAAGCACCGATGCTTAGATATAGCACAGGGACTTACTTACACACCTCTACTACAATAAGGTCTGTACGGCTCCGATAAAAGAGGGGCAATGCTTGTAATAGCCGATAGCCGTCGTTAGATAGTCTATAAATCTGAATTTAATTTTCATTATTTCTAATGATTGAAGATGAATAGATCAAAAGTTTTTTCATAAACAGAAAACAACAACACTTAATCAAAAAATTGGTTTATTTTCACTACCACGTTGCAATGTACATTTTCATCAGAGCAAAGCCATGAGAGCGCTAGACATGTTCTTCGCCTTTTAGGCTCAATACCCGAAAGATCTACAAGCGTAAAAGGAGATGCGATATTCGACTGCTGTATATCGATTGCGATGATGACATTGTGCACTGTATTGCACAAGTCATGCACATCCTGAGTAAAAATGAACTGCACTAATTTGATATGCACTCGCTCCTACTACTTATTACTTACATAATGTACACCATACGAACGCCAATCGCACCGCCTGTGTCTTGCTGTACACTCTGATCACTAGCTCAAGCTAAAAAACTACTATAAACTAAAGAAATCTAGTTCACCCAAAAACAACAAACCCTATTCTAACGGCTAATGTACACATATTGCGGGCTAACAAAATTTCACTTCGGACACATCTACACTACGCCGGAACAACTTTCGGATTTAGAGCACCATGACACCCGTTAGACCGACGAATATATGGGGACAAAATACAGCAGCGCCATGCCGTTGAGATTCTGCCATTCTTGTGGCTGTGGCTAGGTACACTACATTGTCCAGAATCTGTCCGGGTCAGGGCTAAATAAGGAATGATCCTGGATCTCCAGATTTGCTATGTGCCAGTTGACCAGTCCCGCTTGAAGCGACTTGACGACAAACAAGACGACTGGCATTATCCACCATCCATCATCATCCCTACCCTTGAAGCTGCAGATGCGCCAAAGAACAAAGCAGATCAGCATGTAAAATGTGGTAATTTCTTATTTGTTGTCTAACTAAAATCATATCTGTAATTTGTAATCAAGTCACCCCAAAACACAATGACAAAGTAATTATCTGAATTCCCAATCAGACATCTTTAATTACTCGCAACATGTTTTTTCCTAACCCCCAACAATTACCACTTAATCTCTCAGTTCTGAAATTATAGTAAGCCGGTTTCCTGAGCAATGGATCCTTTTGAAAAATTGGAGAACGAATAGTGGAAGTCGATTGAAATGTCATCTCTACAAGTACATGGGGAATCTAACCTTTTGCTGTTTGATGCATGAGCTGAAGACACTGTCAAAGAAGATAGCCCAGAGTACATAGCACCATAGACGATTGCTACAATCTGCAAGGAAATAAGATTCGTAAATTTCCCAGCCTGTTACATTATGTGTTGTGGATATTAAACTGCCGCGGTGCATTTCGAACTGATAGCAACAGAACTAACAGATATATTCTCTACTTGTACGATGCCAAATATAAAAGAGTTCAAGGATAAACCACATAAGTAAACAAGACTTACAATGTTTATGACAGAAGTAGTATTCCAAAGTGTAAAAATACGGGTGACAGAAGATCTTTTTGGTCCTCGGCTGAAAAGTGCATTGAGGCCAGCAAGAAAAGGAGAAAGCAAAGCAAGGGGTGGAATAAGCAGTACAGCAAGGAAAGCCCCAACTGATATCCAGTAGTATTGTACAAGCATAAGCAAGGTGATGGTAAAATCACCCACAAGTACAATACAGATAAGCAACTGCAATGTTTCCTGAAATGCCAAAGCAAGGTAATTGTCATGTACAGCATAAGCATTTGTGTGCTTATAGAAAGGGTCTAGTGGTTGCTTACCGCATAGCCAATAGGCCTGCAATTTTGCAAGAGCAACGACAGAGGGAACAGATAATCTCTTTTGTAGTCCAGTGACTTCAGTGTTTCTTCGTTTATGACTCCACCAGTCACTCCGCCTGTCAACCGCTTTCTTGAAACGCCATAGCTTGTGCAAGGCTGATCCTGAATTGCCTGCTTGGAATCCAGTAGTGGAACTGCAAAATTCTTCCTGTACAATTAAAAGCAGAGCACTCATTTTACACAGCATGAGAAATGTTTTTATAAGACATGCTATTGTAGTTGGCCTTTCTTTCCATACCTTGAGCGATCACCAAAATCTGGGGCATGCTCATGATGGTGGTGACTCTTGTAGAAGTTTTCATTCACTGCTACAACAATACCTAGCTGGTAATAACCAGAAGCAGTGGCCTGAAACCATCCGAGCTCTACTCGAACACCATGTCGCTCAAGTTGAGGATTCCCATGACTATTAATCCAAGAAACAACAGGTCCCAAAGTTGACCGGATGCTGCCTTGCTTTACTGTCCTCAACTGAGTATTCAAGCCAGCTACTAATCTGTTCCAGATCGCAGTAGATACATACTGGGGAAATGAAACAGGGTCACTAGGAGTGATTGAACACAAGAAATGCATTTTGTAGCATATAGGACAAGAACAAGAAAAATAAGCAGCAGAGGCCTCAAAAACACTAGAATATGATAAACCAAACACAGCTAATGGGGATTTTTATACCATTTGCCTCAAAGTTGTTGCACGTCTATGACAATTTGCACAAGTTGAGGCATATCAAATGGGGCAAGTTACATAGGCAAACTAACCTCAGGGTAAATGATAAAAAAAACGTAACCTATAACAATGCATTACTTTGGCAGACAACCATATCCTGATCAACAACTGGAAATTTTCCACTTCGACAATGTGTAATATAATTGGGAAACGTGGAGCGTATTTATATAGATATAAAAAAAGTAACATCCTTGGCATCACATGTTCAATATTAAGTTGTCTAATGTTTACCTGGCCAAGAAGATTTGATAGTAATGTATCACTGTGTAGGTGGTATGGGGACATATAACTCCCATCACCACCAAAAATTAAACACATGGGAAACCTCTTCTGGATCGTGGCCGCTATATCGAGTCGTTTCTCATCACCTCCCAGAAAGAAATCAATGTAAGCGACCATCAAGTCTGGAGTTGAACCAACCTGTTAAGTTCAAACAATTACATCAAATCTGGAGTTGAACCAACCTGTTAAGTCCAAACAATTACATGTGTGCTGGACTGATATGTCAGCAGCAAAAATAAGACACCAAATTTCCCTCCATTCGTAACAAACAGCTATTCATGGCTCACAGAGCTAAGGAAGAGTATAATTCAGATCAGAGGTGAAACCCAGCTGAATAATCTCTCTGAGCACCTATTCCAGGTATATTTGGTGGGTTTGGGTACAAATTTAGATACATGGCTCATGGCTGGTACACCATTGAACTGAAACCCAGTTGAACTGATTTTGATAACATTGACACAATTACTACTGGTTTTAATACCAAATGACGTGACTAAATTCTGATTACTGACCTTCAGCCCTTTATATAGAGCCCGTGATCTGCAAGAGCGGAGACATGAATGGTCGTATTCAGATTTAACATATTCTTGAAGACGATGGATTTTCTTTCTTCTGCGCCATTGCTTCCAAGACCAGGCACAAGGATATGCAAGTACTGAAAGTATACTATGCACAGAACCTTCCCACCATTCAAAGGCTGCTACCAAATTGATCTCATCGATAAAACGATTAAAAGCATCTTCATACCTGAGAAAAAAGAAAAGAATTGTCACCTACAGTCAGGAGTTACATGTATGTTGAAGTACAGATGGAAGCATTAAACATTGTTCTCTCACGGCATATGGGCCTTTAAATCGATACCCATATTTCAGTCAGATCAATCAAGATAACAGTCACTCCCGTTTGGAACAAGATAGTTGAACTGTTTTCAGAAAATTCCGTAGTTCAAGGTAGGCCCTAAAGGGTTTTGGATATCTAGTTTTAGCATAAACAAGTTGTATACTGCGGTGACTTTTTTTGCTCAAGCCCAGTTTGTTTTATCAACAATGTAATTGCTGTGTACCTGTGAATCTAGAACCACTACAACAAGGATGGCTGTATGAGAACATCCAAGCTACAACTTCTAAGAAGAAAAAAGAAAAGACAATAAGAGGAAGGATCTCACAAATAGGTAAATCAACAAAACAATGCAATATTTTATGATAGGTTAGTGACGCATAGAACAATGTGAACATTAGTGACATGTAGAACAATTTACATCTGGAGTGGTATATTTACAGTGCAAATTATAGTCACTTTTATGAGTTCTGTTACTTTTTTTTTAAGAAAAGAAGTTTCCCCCTGCCCCATTTTACTAAAATGAGGCAGTGAAGCACACCAGGAACGCAGATGCATCAGTGATCATGTACTATCATAGATTCATAAGATAAAAAGCCTTACACAATGCCAATTATAGATTCAGGGGGCGAGTAAGGAAGATGCCACGGTTCTCGGAATGTATTAGGTCCCATGAAGTACATTCTGTGTACATGGCTTTGTGTTTCTTCTGCCCTGCTGGCACCAGGTACCTATTTACAAGAAAAAACACAACAAGCAAGATTTCTCAACAAACTGTGCTACAGTGTCCCTGTATATAGGATTTGCTCAATGATCAGATCTAGGTGAGTTTGCAGTTGCTCTAACTACATCCAAAGACCATGTACTAAAAAATGAACCATACCTCAGCCAATGAAAGCAAAAAAGGCGAAGAAGCATAGGCATCATTGTGGATTGCACTTGTAGCCCGATACGTGACTTCACTCTCACCAATCTTAACTCTTACGGCACTTAAGATGAGTGCCAAAAGAATAATTGTAAAGAATAGGAAAACTGCAAAAGACCAAGGACCCCCAAAAGTATATATAACTTCCTCAAGTGGTGTGTAACAATTTGGCATCTTGTACTTAGCAGATACGCACTTATAAGGGCAGGATGGCTGGGTAACACCACCTAGCAAGTCAAAATTAATGCTTAGTTTCTTCCATGCAAAGACAAGAAGTTTGAACACAAACAAGACAAGATAACACAAGTCCGATGACCTACCTCTTACATATATGAAGTCAGCACGGTTTGGAAGAGCATTCAAAGAACAGGGGGTGCAGAGAGATGAGTTGGACCCAGCAACATTTTTATATGTTCCAACTGGGCATTCCTGGAAAGAGTTACAGTCAGTAAATGGTTTCAAAAGAACCAACAGAAAGTCGTCTGCTAGTTAGAGAACATAATTAATGCATAAAAAAGCAACTACACCCATCCAACCCCAAGAAGTATTCTTTACAATTTGTGGTGTCTAATGCAAGACTTTGACTAATAATGTCTTATTTTGGAAATACTTTGCAAGACAAACCCAATGCCATTATTTTAATGTTTTTAATCTATGTAGTTTTACTTATATTATAGTCAAAACATAAAACTACTAACCACACGGATCCCTCCATGGCCTATATTAGAGACGAGCCGGAGAAATAACTTGGTTGTCCAGTATTCACCATGTTGAAAATAGTCCAGAACATTTTATCAAGTACAGACAAAAATCTAAGACTCTTCATTCTTCAATTCTTCAAAGTCCGGTATATATCATGTGTAACAGTGCAAGTGAGAGTGATCCGGCTACTCAATACCTCGTATCATAACGTGATAAACAGGGAGATAACCAAGCATATGTCCAATTGTTTTTCTAACATGCCACGTGGATCGTTTAAGTATGAACAATGAACAGTTGACCATTTACTGCTGCTAAAGATATCAAACAATGGCATAGAAGCATATATTATCCCCTGCTGTCTTCCTGGACAAAGGGAAGGAACAAATTTGGTGACCCAAACTGATTATTCCAACCAGCACTAAAAGTGGAAACAAATGCCTGCCCCATGAAAGTTATCTGTGTGTCAGTGTCCAAGGGGCTCATTCACAATAGTTGTGAATTTGCGAGATGCAGAGTCTTGCAGGTTGATTTGCGGAAAGGTTCCCACAGTTTTGTGTTTTGGTCAATTTGGTGCAAAAGAAACAGAAACTTCTTTGAAGATGTTCAACAAGGATGAGCGGGTAGAAAATAATGGTGTGTAGGGGTGTTTTTTGAAGTTTGAACCACCATGAGAGATAGGCTTAGCCAGGAAGAAGATGGTCTAGAAGTAGGGGCGAAAAGAGTTTGATTGATGGTGATCCTCCTCAAATGATCAGTTCAGCGGGAGGGGAGCAGTCGTGTCTTCCATGACAAGTGCCATGATCTAGCGGCAAAGGTGACGAACATCAAGACAGGGTGTGTGGTGCAGGTTCGTTTGAGCAAGCTTCCTCTCTTTCAGCGACTCTGCCTATTAGGCTTACGTTGATCTATTGTCACTAACAACCTTAGCTTTTCCTTAATAAAAAGATGTGCAAAGCTTCTACAGCTCTCTAAAAAAAAGTATGAACCAGAAATAGGCTTAGTTTTATACTACATCCTGGGGCTGAAATGTTCTGTTCACCCTAGCCTCATTCCTCTTTTTTTTTCTGTTCCCTTTAATGTAAATATTCTGGATGTTACTCCTTGATGAAAATGGATGCAAATATTTTACATGTACAAGAAAAGGAACAGGTAAAAAAAAATGTATTAAGATGAATACTATATACTGTTTGTGTTACTAATAACAGAAAATATGCTATGTAAGCTGGATGAACAAAGACATGTCAAGTTTAGTGCTCATACGGCACAAAAGGTTCCATATAGTCCCACAGGGCACTCCTTTCCTGTTATTGTTCCGTCTTCTCCAAAATGCCCATCATCATTACCGGAACCTCCACTACACAAAAGAACAGCTATTGGAAATTAGCACAAGAATATATTCATTCACTAAAACTTCTCCAGGCTCATGGCAGTGCACAAATGAAGTTCCATGCCAATACAAAATGCTATGGAGTTCTCCCATGTAGGTCAACACAGATAGTAGCCATGCATTTCATGATGAAAACATGCATCTCAGGAGAAAAATAAAACAAGAATTATGCCTAGGAAATTTAGACTAAATCGCACCACAAGTATGCCTTTAGAGTAAATTGCAACACAGATACTTGATCTAATAACAAAGTAACCATTAGGCTGGGTGTTGGACCCGCCAAGACGGTTCTATGTGGGCAATAGCACCACCTAACCGGCAATGTTGAGCTTGGCGTGGCAGGCAAAAGGCAGTAACTTCAGAGCACAACAGGGATAACATAGCATTAGGGAGAGGCAGTGTAGCACTGGGATCGCCCGTGAAGCAGTGGCAGTGACGCCTGCTGGGGTCATGAGCAGAGGCATGTCGGAGAGGACAGAAAGGGAATGGCCCACCCAGCTAATCTGGCCCAGCTCAACACTGTGACATCCTAGGGCTTCGGTGCTTCAGCATGGCCTCCATCACCATCAGTCTCCACCGGCCTACTCCTATCGTGAGTTCACAGGTCACCACTGCTGCTCCCTTCACTGGCTTCTTCCTATCAACCAGCTAGCTCCAGTGATCATGACCATAGGGAGTGGAGGGTGACGGAAGCACACTTTGGTACGTGACATCAATGGTGGGGAGAAGCTGAAGAAGCAGCGGCAGAAGAAGTTGACAGCAGCAGCGCGACAAACATACTGCTTCTGGTTAGCTTCTCCTTGCCTACCTAACTTCTCTGTTGGTTTAGATCCATATTTGTTTTATTTGTGTTCTAGATAATGTAGTAGCAAGCAGATAGTGCCACTTTCAGTAGTGTTGACTTCATTAATTAGTGGATAAATCTGAAAGTTTTGGCCAGATATGTGCCATAGGAACTTAAAACGCAAGACAGGAAAACTAACTTTGTTTCAGGACTTTCTTGACTGTCCTAATTCCTAAGACCCTGTCCAAACTAACAAGCGGGTCCAATGATGATTCTGCTTGAACTTTGCGGTTGCCACAGAACACCAATAATCACATGTAACCGCAAAAGAACTCCCATAAACATTTCCAAAAAATTGTGCAGTAATGAAATGTGTGTATGTCAAGGAAAGGCTACATACAGAAGGACCCAAAGTGGTCGGACCCTTCCCCGGACCCTGCGCAAACGGGAGCTACGTGCACCGGGCTGCCCTTTAATGAAATTTGGGTATGTCAACACTGATGCAAACATATGATCACTTTCTAATATGCATGTGCCATTATGAAGGAATTTATTGTATCAGGTATATTGATTAAAGGAAAATCATTTGGAAGGCTCCTAATAACATAGTGAAACAATAGATAACATGACCATGTTTCATGACTTTAGAGAGACAAGCATATGCACAAGCAAGGAACCTCCTTTATAATTATCGTTGGCATTTACATGATTGCGTACCTTGATGCTACTGCGCCATTGATAGAAGCAATCTGAACAAATTCATCTCCAGTAGCAATATTTGACCAGTGAAAGTGTATTCTACCACCCCCACCGCCACCTCCACCATGTATGCCTCCTTTGCCCCCAGATGCTGACAATGATGAATTTTTCTCTACCAGAAGCCCTTGAAGGAAGAAAAGAATTGTTCCTCCAGAACCGCCACCAATGCCACCTTTGAAGGACCCACTAGAATTTCCAGTTGTGTCTCTATTGCTTTCACCATTAGAGCTCACAGAGCCATAATTTAACAATCTTGCAAGTGGCCATTTCATGGACCCAATGACTGCATCAGGAAATTGGTCAGAATTTAGAAGAGAAGTGGTACCAAAAGCTTCCCAAAGTAAATGTACTTATTTCCAGAAGAAAACAGAAAACAAAACAATATTTTAAGTAAGGGTGCATGTAGGAGAATATGATTTCGTTGTGCGGCAATGTGCATGTCAAGCACAGGATAAGGAAAAAGGAAAACATGCTGACAGTAAACTCAGATGGTGCTATTAAAATGCTTGAAGGAAAACTATCTTCAGCATGGTAAACTCCTGCTGTGGATAAGATTCACAAGACTACACAAAATAGTGCATACCTATTAATCCCCCACCAGCACTGTTTTCGCCTGACTCAAGAGAACCACTACCACTTCCTAGCTCACATGGAAGATAAGCATTGCCATATTGTTGACCTCCTTCACTTGTCATTCCGTTGTAAATCCCTATACCACCCTGGCCTCCATGACCAGCACCGCCACCAGCTCCATACTTCAGAAATGTTCCTCTACCAATGCCTGCTTTGCAACCTATAAAAAGTTCCAGACTGCTGAGTGAACAGAGTTACCAAATTGATAGGAGAGATTTCAGTTCTTTTACTGATCACAACATGAAAACACTGAATCACCTAACTCTGAGGCACTAATTGCACCACCATTCGTAACGGTCACGGTTCTTGCTCGATGAATGTGAATTATACTCCCCCTGACTATGCCACCGACAGTTATGTCTTCAACACGGCAAATCTGCAAAATGTGAATTTCTTACGAAGAAGCTAGAATAGTACACGTACTCCGAACTGCAATATAAGCAGATCCAATTTAAACGAAACAAAATCATACATACAACTATGAGAAAAAATATGAACTTAATGTTATTTCTATTGGCAGGAGGGGATATCTATTGTTTTGTGATAACATGAAGGTGTATCATTCACCACCCTCACCATGTTAGTAGCAAGAGGTAGTTCCTTTTTCTATCCATCTGATACTCCCTCCGTCCGGAATTACTTGTCGCAAAAATGGATAGAAATGGATGTATCTAGAACTAAATACATCTAGATACATCCATTCCTCGGACAAGTACTTCCGGACAGAGGGAGTATATTAGTTGTCCTGTAGGTATAACCCATGAAATCATTTGGGTTTGCCGATCCCCATGTTTTGCATTCCATCAGTTGAGGAAGTAAAAAAAAATCAGAAAATGCAATGCAATGGACAAAATCATCTCTCTGCTGAATGGCAATGAAGGTTGGAGTGCAAGATTCGAATTTGACATGGTATACGACACATCTCAACAGGCAAGTAAGCTATCAAAAACATCTTGCGAAATGATTATGCACAGGCACAAATGTAATTAAAAGTTCAGCCATCATGCTTCCTTGCCAAAAAATTCTCTTGTATGGAAGATCTACAGGCTAATGGAAATTATGAGCTTCCCTCAGAAGAGAATGTCGCAGCAAACAATCCTTACTTGTAGTGTAAATGACAAGGAGCTGTTCACATGGCAATCATCAGGGGGTGCGATTAACTCACTGGGGCATGTTTTACTTTCACAGACCGAACGTGCATCCCTGATATACATAAACGTCAATCCACAGCATTGCTTAGAAGCAACTAAAGACCATTAATTTACATCGAAACAGCAGAACTTACAAGCTGCTTCGAACATCCTCATCTAGTGGAGCCTGGACAAGGGAACCAGGACCAACCTGCTCATACATCAAGAGAAGTTGTAGTCACAGAAGTTATAGCTACATGGAACAAACTTTAAAGCAAAAGTGTTGGTTCGACATGATAACATGGACCATTCCCAAGAAATACAGTTGCATGGGATTAAGAAAAAACCACAGAGAGAGGATTTACTTGTGTCCAGAAACATCCCAAATAATAATTGCATCAGGAGCTCAATGCATATGGCTCAAACAAGTCAAGGCAAATACTAGGAAACGGCAGTGCTTTCTAGATACTTATAATGCTGAAAGCTGATGAGTAGCATAAGAATAACAACAGAAAATTGTTGATCTACCAACGCTCTCATATACATGACATGGCAATATTTAGAAATGAGAACAATAGAAGTCCAAAATTTCATTTTATGTCAAGTTTGTATGTTATAAACTCCCCACCTCCTCAAGAGGAGCCAAGTTCAAAAGATCATACGAGTGACAAGCTAAAGCGTACACTACAACAAATATAGCTTAATTAAGTTTCAGCTAATCAAAAAATAAAATTATGTCATGAACAATTGATCAGATATTTCGCTCTGTTGCTGACCCACATGCAGTACAGTCAAGTTCTAAGAGCTTCATGAAATTACAACTTATGAGATCTGAAAAAATTGAGAATGCGGACAAGTGAAGTGTCAGCTCAACCTAACACTACAATGAGCAGAGCTTAATTTAGTTCCAGCTAATTAAAAAATTAAATTATCATGAACAGTTGATCAAATGCTTTTACTATGTGCTGACCCACATGCAATACAGTCAAGTATTCATTATACAAGTTCTAAGACCTTCCAAGAAATTACAACTCATGAAATCTGAATAAATTGAGAATGCAGATAAGTGAAGTATCCTTCCTACATAATGATGCATATGTTATGTCATCTGCCAGAGAAGGAAATCAAAAAAGGTCTGAATAGGTAAACTGCAAACAAACTGGATAGGTAATGCATATATTATGATCTTACTTCAATGTTGTAAAACAGAGACAGAAACAGTTGGCGTGCTTTGATTCCATCTCCAGGACCACTCAAATTAAGAAGTCCTTGTCCGTACACTCCCAAAGCAGCATTGGAAGATATCACTGACCCATGCTGTCAGAACAGAGAAAACTGAATTTCCATCACTAAGAAAAGAACATTTTGGCATTAAGGCCTCCAAACAAACATACCTTGAGTACAACAAGGTTTCTTGCCTCAAGCATTGATGCAAGAACAACATCCTTACCACCACCATCTATCTGAATCTTCGAATCCCACATCAAGAGCACCTTCACATACATTCTGAAAGCACCATACACCTTCAATAATAGGAGTAAGTTAGGACTGCATAACATCCTCAGAAATTATTATGATGGAGTAACCACACGGTATATTTGGTAAATCAGAGTGTCTTCCTGTTGAATCTAAGCAATTACAAGGAAGACACACACACACACACATGAGCCCATCCTCTAATCACATGCTAGAATGACGGAAACCAGGCATAATTTGGTGAATTTCACTAAATCCCTACCGTACGCACCTACGCATGTGTGTAAACGTGAGCAGCAGGATTTGAGCCCTGTTGGGTGGAGCTGTTGCCCCCACAACTCAACCACCCCACCAAGAGGTGGTTCTCATCTTCCTTCTAAATATAATCCTACTATAGCAAGCAATGCTTCAATGTCTGCAAGTGTTGGAGGCATGACAGTTCCTCAATGCTTCTCCAACATGTGTGAGCCATGGAAAGTATCCGAGATTCCATCAGGTGTATCAGAGTCATGTCAGATCACATGTTGGGATATTGTTATTCTCCTCTCTGACAGGGCAAGATCTCAAGTTTGGAGCAACAATATCTTGTAGTTGAGCAACTGACAAATCTAGGCATTACACGAAGAGCAATATCAACTCAGCTGGACGGAAGAATCGAACTTGCACAAAATTCTAAAGCGGGTCAGAACACGGTCGGGTCAGCAGGCTAAAATGGATTTTTGAGAAGGTAATCACATCAAATTAATACTAGACGTATTTACTGCATACAGCATGGTGCAGTTCGATTGGTGAAATTTAGGATACCAAATTGTGTCACAGGGCACTGAAATTTACAGGTGTAAAAGCATCCCCATCCACATGCACATGCACTTGCACAAAAAATATATATATCTGCAATTTAGTTTGTCATATTTCTCACAAACGAGTTGGATCTCTCAACATCCACACCTCCTTTAACAGCTTTCCACAAGAGAAATTGATGCATCGGTCAAGGAACTATCCGATGATCAGCCCCTTGCTCAAGCGGTTGTAAATTTCGTCGAATGATTGTTTTTTAAGAACTTTTCATCCAAATTGCGTTGGAGGCCTTAACTTCTGTAAATCGCAGCAAGACTTCTTTAAAACAATTAATTTAGATCATCAACCCCTCCTTTACCTTGGTGCTTAAGGGAAACTCTGCATCACTATGAAACCTATGACACCTTCAGCATGCGAATACATAATTCGCCATAGAAGAATTGATTACTTTACTATGTGATGCATATGAATCATTATTGACAAGCACCGTCAACAAAAGATATGTATACAACAAGGCATACCTTTATAACAGAGTCACTCATCAGAAGCTCCTCTGCAACCAATTCAAACTCTGATATTGGATTTTCAGACAACCCAAAGCAAATGCTACCCCCAGTAAGTAGCCTTATTTGCCCTGTCACCTGAACAAGTAGAAAATAGGAGCAAATAAAAACAGCGAACTTAATAATGGGAATACGGGTGGGAATAGGAAAGGTGTCAAATAATAACAATCAGTAGGTAAAGAGGAAGGAATGCACAAAGAATATAAAGGGCATGGAAACCCATCCAAATAGATTTAGAAAGGAGCTCCACGATAAAAAATTAAACATGCCTGATATGCATAGACTTCATTGCTCGGTCAGGTCTAGAAATAATATATTTGAATATAAATCATTTAGTGGCCTATGTAAACAGAAACGTTGTGATCAACAACTAAATTAAACAATTTAGCCACAACGAAGAAAAAGAAAGATAATGAATGGGAAAAAATCATAGTAGAGTGACAACTGCAGGAATCAATGATTACAAACAGTTTGTGTTGACACTCTATGGCATGCCAGAGATTGACGGTGGTGGGGCAGCAGGGGCCTTGTCTCCTCCCAAGCTCCTATAGCGAGCGCAGCCAAACTTTTTGTCCTCTATAGGAACTCATGGCAGAGCAGTACCATTGCAAAGTGCTGGCTCAGATAAGCAGTTGTCTGGGTCCTGGGCTTTAAATTGATCTGAAGGGGTAGTAAATAGAGTGTTTAAGCTGTGTTGGTGGGCTTTGGGTGTATTCCATATAAGACATAATATGGCACCCGGCAGCCAGGCTAGCCGAGTCAAGCTAACAAGAGTCTGAGGCACTCTACTCCCGAACAGTGCTGCTATTGCGAGGCACGGGTACTGGGCAGGCACCACAGCGAGGAACCCTATCGGCAAGCTGACACCATGGGTGGAAAAGCTCCTATAACAGAAAATCTCTACATTTATTTCTGTCTGGCCCTTCTGATGGTTAAATCCTGGCTCAACCCTGTGTGTGACTGAG
Source organism: Hordeum vulgare subsp. vulgare (assembly GCF_904849725.1). Lineage (NCBI taxonomy): Eukaryota > Viridiplantae > Streptophyta > Magnoliopsida > Poales > Poaceae > Hordeum > Hordeum vulgare. The sequence goes on from NC_058519.1 coordinate 9,054,075, forward strand.
GACATAGCCACATAGGAACACCACAAGCAAGTTGCAGTTCAACAGCTTATCGACTTTACAATCACATTAGCTTGTTGAGAACAAGGTCATGAAAATTTGAGAAACTGGATGATAGCCCAGTGGTGGAGTGAGGTGGTGTCTCCTTACCAACTTGGATTTGACCCCTGTGGGAATTAAACCCCATTGATTTATTTATTTTAGTGAATATAAACCAGTGATGTCTCCGTAATGATGTGTAGAGGTGCTACACCCCCCCCCCCCCACCCACCCACCCCCCACCCCACACACACACACACACACACCGGTTGTCAATATTAACATCAAATAAAATTTTGTCAGTGTCAATATTGACAATTAGATTAGTGCAGGTCTTATTATTGAACGTCCTTAAATGGGGGAAATACATTTACAGAAACAATTGGATATTAGTGCGGTGTAGATGCAATACTGAGAAGACACTTTAAGAAAATCGAGATATTAGTGCAGTTATACAGGTACAGTATGTTTGCTCGGGAAAAACTACATAACCTCAGAATCAGTTGTGCAAAGGCATACAAAATATTGATTGATGAATAGGTCATGAACGTGATGTTAGTGGTGGGTCAAAGTATTCAAACCTGTACTCTGGACCACAACAAGGGAACCAGTACTTTTGCATTGCTCTCCACAAGCACATTGGACCAGAGTTTAGTCACTGAGAACCCCAGCAATGGAGTTTCCGTATGCGTGGTGAGGTTTCCATTGCTGACCTTTAGAGTCTCCAATGATTTATCATATATTGTGCCTGCTGCACCAGCATTCTGGGGGCACCCAAAACTCTGTCCGCCTGATGAATGTGGAAAAAAAATACCATCAGAATACAACGGAAGGGGGAGAGATTGCATTACTGAAAAGCTATGGAGCAAAAAGGTGCATGTCCATACCAAAAACACATGCATCAATATTCAACGCTCAGGATGAATATTAAGAGCCATAACAGTGACAATCTAAACTGAGGCTCACAATTTCCACAGGAAGACCTAAACGCGGTGAATTTTGACAAGGTAGGGCAAACTAGATTTGATTATCATTATTTTTTGAATGTCTAGTTAAAATTGTAAGAAAAATAAGGGCAGGCAAATTTAGTTGATTCAAAATTAATCATTTGTTCCCTAAACAATATTAGTAATCAGTAACAAATATACATTGCACTTTTAAGTGAAATAGTTTGGACGACTGTGCTCCCCTATGGGGAAACGCCAGAGGCAGGAGGGTTACAAAACAGCTACATAGAAACTAAGGCCAGAAAATACTCACCATGAGCTATAATTTCCAAATCTTGTTGAATGCTGTAAAATTTTAGGGATATCCTCCCACCACCTCCTCCGCCCCATCCATTACCACCACCAGCACTTATTGTACCATTTCCATATCTAGAATGTTAAACAATAAGGGAGTGTTGCATTTCATAGGTCAACGCAGAAAGCATAAAGTGCAAGGATGAGGTTTGCTACTTTGCTTCAGTAATAATCCTATGGGAAAATGTTTATGGATCTTGCAGCAATTAATAAAGTAAATGTGTGCATAGGATAATATAGAAATAACTAATCAGGTGTGCCAGGATAATCAAATACCAAGTCTACCAAATCAATTTGAAAGCCAAAGCAAGCTTATCTGCATTGCGCAACATCACTGCCATCTTTAGTAAGCAGAAGTACATGCTCACATGGATGCAGGTGAAAGGAGGTAGGTAAGGCAAGGAGCATTAAGGAAGGCAGAGGCAGCAACCATGGAGGAAGGAGGTAAGACTGGATGCATGCTCATAGGAGCAGATGCGTACAGAGTTGGTCATCATCAGAAGTGGGTTACAAAGAATAATGGGCTTCATATCAAAATTTGGACCAACAATGATCTAGTTCAGGTTTCAATGGGATTTTGGTTTTGTAAACATTTGAACCTAATGGTGGGCAGCTCAGATATTGTGGGTCATAACAGAGCTATGTATTGAATGTACCATTGGAGTCGCACTAGAGCATCATATCCAACACCGCTTACCATATCATGACTAATGCTGTTTCTCAATATTTCAAACTTTAATAAATGGTCATTGTTAAAGATCGTCTGCTTGGACAAGATAATGTGTGTACAGGGTAGCAGAAGAAAGGCAGCACATCAGACAGCAAGGCACTACTGATTTGGAACTCAAGCCAGCAACTGCACTCAAATTCTAGCATCGCGGTACAACCAGACTAAGTCATAGATACTCTTGATTCTTGTGTGCAATTCCTTGTTTTGCTTGAGAACGTAATTTCAACATGATCCTGAATAATGCAGATTCACCCAGTGTGTAACGAAGTGCAATGACATGGTAATTCCTAGAACACTAAAAATTGCTTAACTAGAAAAAACATCATAATGTTCACATGATGAAGACATGTAGCCAAATTGTGCATTTGTTTACCTACAGAATCATCTGAACTAGCTAATTCCCGTGGAATAATGTGAAATGATCAAATAGGGCTCGGATCCTTCTATCCTAAGGATTTCACATTGGTAACGTAAATCGTACTGAGAATAAGTAAAATGTCAAGAAATGCAGATCTTACAGCTTGAAAGCCATGATCATAATGCTTCCGCCGGACCCGCCGCCGCCTCTGAGACTGCCCACGCCTCCTTCAGCAAGCACAACTCCATCAACAGTCAAAATCTCACTCGCCCTGAGCAGGACACGGCCTCCGCCGTCCCCGCCAAGCTTCTCATTAGCAGACAAGCTCCCGCCCTTGCTACCATAGCTCCACGGATTGTCCAAGAACGCCCACGCATACACGTCACCGCCCCAGTTGGTGTCGTTGGAGACCTTACACGACGCGCCGCGCCCGCCGTGCCCGCCGCCGGCCCCCTCGAGGCTGTGCGGCGTGCCGGACGTCTGGGGCGGGGGCGCGCCGGCGAGGCCCGTGGTGTTGACGGCGGAGCCACGGCCCAGCGAGACGTTGGCGGCGTGCAGGCCGACGGAGCCGGCGACCAGCTGGGCGCGCTCGCCGACGGCGATGCTCCCCGAGACGTTGAACACGAGGTAGCAGCCGGGGACAGGGCAGGCGATCCTCACCCCGGCGCGTACCTCCACGCTGCCCGCGCCGTGCACGCAGACGTCGCCGGAGAGGGAGGCGCTGGCGGCGATGACGCAGACCGTGTCGAAGGACCCCGCGCCGCCCATCTCCTTGCAGGTCCGCGTGCTCGCCGCGCGGTCCCGGCACTGCAGCTCCCCCTGCGCCGCCTCCGGGTCCTCCGCGTACCCGCCGCCGACGACGACCCCGTACGGGAGCCGCGCGAGGCGGTCCTCCTCGGGCCGCACCGCCAGCGCCGACGCGGAGAAGCGGCCGCCAATCAGTCCTGCCGCCGCGACGAGCAGCGCGGCCCAGCGGGCGAGGCGCCTCGCCGTCGTCGCCGAGCGCTCCGGACCCCGAATCATGGCTCAGCAGCGCATACTGTACCGGAGCGGGCCGGGCGGGCAGGCAGCGCGTCCGATGCGCGGCGGGTGGCGGCGGCGGCGGCTGCGGAAGACGGATCTCGGGCGGGATCTGCAAACCCTAGCGGCGCCCGCGCGCGCGGGGGGACGGGGAGGGGGGCGGCGACGAAGGAGAGCGTGCTGCTCGGCGGGGGAAGCGCGTGCGCGAGGAGAGAGAAAGTAGAGAGAGAGGGAGTGGAGCTTAGAGAGAGAGAGGGAGAGGGGGGGTGGGCGAAGGTGGCCAGCTGGACTGTTTTGTCGGGTCATCGGCGTCATCAGTCCACCTCCACACACACACACTGACGGTTATTAACACCGCGCCGTCGTTTTCACTTCTTCCCCCTCTCTTCCTTCCACTCCTTTCATGTAGTAATTCTCAAACACACGACCCCCATGGGTTTGTATGAGGTCCTATGAAATTTCATAAATATCAACCGAATTATGTTCCATTTTCATGCCCCTAGGTTTCTCTCTGCCGCGTCGTCGACGGCGGGTCTTCTCGGCCCCTTCCCTCTCCTCCCTGCGTCCGCGTCATGCTTTCCTTGCCCCTCTTCCGTGGGATTTTGACCGCCGCCAGATCCGCTACTGGTCGTGGATGGGGAGTCACGGGTTGGCCATGGTCGTGGCAACATTGGTGGTGGGGAGGGGTCCGGATGGCCAGGGAGACGAACCTCCCTTGTTGGCGATCGTGTTGGGTTTGGGACGAACTTCGCTCGTTTTGAGTCTCTCACTAGGGCACTTTTTTGCGTATAGATATCAGCTAAAAGTATAAAAAAACGATGGGTACCATGAAACGATGTGAAAATATTAGCTAAACCCTATTTTCACTATATAATGAAAGAGCATGTATCTTTTCATAGAGATGATACCGTGCTTTTGTGCAGTGGTTAGCATGTGCGTAGATAGCGTTGTAAGTTCGAGCCGGCCAATTGTCCTTTATGTATCTCATTTCTCTCACTTCGTCATATTTCTCTTACACCACCACGTGGAACCCACATGTCAAGGATAGATTTATTCATCTAGCATGCTGTCAAGCGGGGCCCATAAATGTTGGCTAGGGGATTCCATGCAATTAAATACTTCCTTCATTCCATAATATAAAAGCGTTTTTTTACAATGATGTAAAAAACACTCATATATTATGGGACAGAGGGACTATAGTGTAGGGGTGTTTCCTCAAAAATAAACTCGTGCACGTCACTTCGGTCACTGAGAGTGGGCCATAGTCACGTTGACACGCCACGTAAATGCAGGATACTGATTAAGTGATCGTAATTGCACGAGAATGCAAGTTGGGTGACCACATATCTGTATTTTCAAAGTTTTAGCATCAAATTGGACATCGAGAGCAAGTTTTATGACTCCCGATGATATTACCTCAATTCTCAAAACACAATCCATGGTTTCTCTGAGATCCTACGAAATTTCATATATATTGGTCGATTTATGTTCCACTCCCATCCCCATAGGTTTCTCTCCCGTCGGCGACCGCCATCCCCATCCTCGCCGCCGTCGACGGCGGGTCTTTCTAGTCCCTTTTCCCTCCTCTCTCCGTCTCCCTCATGCTTTCCTTGTCCCTCTGCCGTGAGATTTTGACCGACACCAGATCCACTAGTGGTCATTGTTGGGGGGCCATGATAGCCATGGTGGTGGCAACATTGGTGGTGGGGAGGGGTATGTACGGCCAGTGAGGCGAACCTCCCTCGTTGGCGACCGCATTGGGTCCAGGGGGTGAGGGATCCCCTTCTAACTGCTGCAAAAAATGCAGGATTTTGTTGTCGTTCTCCACCGACGATGTTCGGGAGGGACGGAATGCAGAAAATGAAGGAGTTTGTGGCCGCAGTAGCATAGACGTGAGGAGGAGTGTTGGAATGTAATGTTCGGCACTCTCTCATAGCTCAGACTTTGGAGCAACTAGTTGAAGCATGAATTCAATAAAAAATTACTAAAGAACACAACAAGATGAATGCTTTATTGATAATATGTCTTAGGATGGTTGCTGGCTGGGATACACGATTACACGTATGGCTAACTTGGAGGTGGTTTTGTTGCGGTGATGGTGATGGCAGCGGCTAGGGTTGATGAATGACTTCTGATGCGGAGATGAAGTTCTGGTGGCTCTCCTATTGCGAATCTGACGAAGGCCCCTTTATAATAGTTGTATGGTTGGACAAGGAGGCATGGTGCATGATATGAGACTTGGTACGAGAAGCCGTCTTGGGCTATGTTGTGCCCGGTGCGCCTCCTACCTGATCTTTTTTATCTCCATTTTACTTCTTTTCATGTATATGCTTGATCTGGTCTATGTTTAATCCATATTTTGTGAAAACAAAATAAAAATAAAGAAATTTGAAATTATTTGCATTCATTAGTCATTAGTAACAATATTGGAGGAAGCATTTCATATTTTATAAAATAAACCGGTTTAAATAAGGTGTGATGAGTGTAAAAATAACACATCACCAGCGAGTACTTTATGGCAGGCCAGAGTGACGCTAGAGGACGGGTGGTGCGAATTCCCACCTTAGACCATATCACTGTGGCCATCGGAAGGTCGGCCATGGCGCGGGGCAGAAGTGTGTGCGGCCACTCCGCACCGACATGCCCCGACGTGCATAGTTATATCGCCTTGATGTATTCTTCAAACAAGACCCCACTCCGTCCTCGTAAAAAGCCGACGTTCTAGATGGTGTAACGGCAAGAATAAATGCTAACAGAGTTTCTCAAAACACAATTTACCTCGAAAGCATTTAAGAGAGAACCCAAACGCCCGATTTCGAATACCATGTAAAAATAAAAGGATTTCAAATTAATATTTTTTTCACAGGATCAAAGGAAGTGTATGAGAGGATTATATCCCTCCCATTCCAAAATTTAAGTCTCTCTCACATTCCAGGATTCGGTTCCAATGTTTTGCACGAAAAAGACGAGGAAAGCCGTGAGAAAAGAAAGATCCAATAATGGAAGTTATTAGTTAACTCGTAATTGATGGCACAAGTAGCTAGCTTATCCGCTTCTCCATACATATCCACATGGATTGCACAAAGGCAACAACACCACAAGAGGAAAAGTGAAGGGTTCCTTTCGTTTTATTTTGTGGACAACGACGTCCCAAATTTGCCTGCCTGCCTGCCGGTGTCATCCGTCGCAGGATAAACAACCGTTAAAGCCTTGCGTACGTGTGAATGTGTGTGCGTGCGTGTGTGTCACCGGCAATGGCCTCCGGTTGGTCTGCTGGTGCGATGATAACGACGTCCGTTTTGCCAATTGCTATTGCCATCCACATCAACAACATCCACCCGGAGCTTTCCGAATGCCCCTTTCCCTCGTCTCGTTGCCATCTTTGCCGCTTGGAACTTGGGCGCCGCTCGCCTGTTTCAGGCTGCTAATTTTCCTTTCATGGAAAACATCTGGCGATGGCAACATTTTTCGGCGCCCTCTCCTCGACGGGGCGTGTGTGGTCTCATGGGTGCCAGCCCGGCCGCCCTGTTCGATGGGCGTGTTGTAATGGTTTTTTATTTGGTTTTCCGTTAATTAACTCAACAACTTCTCTCTTCCTAACCAATAAGAATGGTAAATATTTTGCCTTGTTCAAGAAGGCATCTTTTTGGGTATAAACTCCATCTAATTTATTTCAAAAATAATGTATAAGACGACAGGGAATACTGGTAGACAACACTCTAGGTGTCGCGTCTAAAAAAACACCCTATAAGTGCTATGGAAATGAAATACGGAAAATTTATTACTTAGTTGTGATTGGGAGACAATAAGAAATAACAATTCATGTTTGATTTTTTTTTTCTAGACTAAAACTGCAATTGACGTGACATTTTAATCAGACACTCTACATTATTTTTTCTAGACTAAAATGATTTGTTATATATTTGTTGGGCGTGTTGTAACGGTTTTTGTCTGGTTTTTTTTACTTAATCAGACAACTCTCTTTTTCTTAATAAATGAAAATGATAAATCTTTTTCCTTATTTAGGAAGACATTTCTAGCTACAAACTCCATTTAATCTATTTCAAAAATAATGTATTAGTTAATAGGGCATACTTGTAGACAACACTGTAGGTGTCACGTCTACAAAAACACGCTATAGGTGCTATGGAAACAAAATACGAAGAAATATACTATAACACTATACTTCTTAATGGTATTGATTTTGACCTGGTCAACAATTTCTGAAAGCTCTCTCATTCCTTATTTTATTTATACCTTTATAACACTATATTTCTTAGTTTTAAGTAGTCCAAATTTAACTGAAGTCTTCAAGACTCCAATTAAAATGGGTCAACCGATTTTGATCGAACCATAATTTCTCAAAACTCACTCCTTCAATTCTTTAGACAAATACGCTATACTTCCTAATGGGTTTGGTTCACGATTTTGACCGAACCAACAATTTTTCAAATCAACAACAACTAGCCTATAAAAACATATCAATCATGCCCATGCAGCCGTCGACGTAATTTTTTTCCACATATATTAGGTTGGTTAACATATAATATAGAATCACACCACGAAAGGCCCATCAAATTACCGAATCTTCTATTTCTAAATAGCTACAACCCACTAGCTATTTTTTACAAACATGCAAATATGTCACATGAGTAACTCATGCATGTAAGTCATAAATTACATTGTTTTTTAATTACTTTATGCATGCAAGCACCACATCATTAATTCATGCATGGTACTCTTAAGTTTCTTTTGCATTAAATTTTGTATTAACGATATATGTGTTGGTCGCATGTACCATACATATGTAGTTCACATTCATATTTTTGTTAAAAATGACATTATTTTAGTGCATTTTTTCTCGTTTATACTCTTTATATTTCATTTTCATTTGTAAGCTTACATTCACTTTTCATAAGTTATAGATGTTTTTTAACAACTTTCATGATTCTTTTAGCCAGTTCCCCGCAGCAACGCGTCGGGGCATCACCTAGTTATAAATAATAAACAAAACACACTATGTCATTTCCCCACACATGAAACAAAATATTCCATTAGTTTCAAAATATAAGGGATATTATTTTTTTGAAAGTCAAATTCTTAAACTTTGACCAAGTTGAGGGCAAAATATTGGCATCCACAATATTAAATATTAAATATGAAAATTCATTTAAAGATGAATCTAATCACAACAAATTTAATCATATTTAAAAGGTTTATATTTTTAAACAAAGTGATTAGGTTTTCTAATCTAACAACGCAGCAAAGCCCGCCCAGTCCTTCTAGTCAGCACTAGTTGTGACTAGGAAACGGTAAGAAATAACAATTCATGTTTGATTTCTTTTTTAGACTTAAAGTGCAGTTGAGGTGACATTTTAATTTTACAGATCATACTGTATCGCCTTGCAAGCATATAACTCAACTTTTTAAAATTATTTCTTGAAAAACTTCTTAGCATTATTTCCACGAAAAGGGAGATTTCTACCGGTTGCATGGAAATCCATCTTGATTTAGTGTTTGATTTTTTTCATAACTCCAACAACTGGAATAATTAGAATTTGTATTTTTGTAATGTTTAAGCAAGCAAATATCACTTGAAAATGATGCGCAACATGATGGAGACAACGAGTTCCATTTCCCATTGCACGTGGATTTTTCTAGAAGAAACTCCCTTCCAAGAAAGCAAATTCACCAGACGACATGGAATCAAGAAAAATGTGTGAAATTCGAACAAATACAGGAAATGTCACATTGCTTGAACTATGTATGCGCCTACTTCTGAAATAAAAAGTTAAATAAAAATAATAAATCATATAACAATATAGTTGTGTGTGCATCAATCCATGCAGCGGTTGGAGATTTATCTTGGTTTCCATAAAATTAAGGGTGTTGCGAGATCTCGGTCGACTGAGATTTAGCAATCCAAAAAACAAAACAGTTCATGTCCTCCATTGTAAAAAACACATCTCAACCTTGATGGGTGGTCCATAAATTAAAGCCCATCCAGTGCCGAATTCAGCATCCACGGGCCAATTCTGGGCCCTGCGCTTTTGAGGCTGGCCTTCGAGCTGCCAAATTTATCCCACGTTCCAGCTACTCTCCCGTTAATTAGCCGAACAACTTGTTATCCTTTTTCTTTTTGGAACGCTACGCATCCGTCGGATGATTTTTAAAACCTAGCTAGCCGTCGGATGCCGATCTAACGTCCCGCATCCCCGCCTCATGGTCAGTATTTATTTCCTGAAACGACGCACGAGTTGCGGAAATTTTCGCTTTGTTGCAAGAAATAAACTTTGGATCCGTTAATTCCCGAAACAACGGTCGAGTTTCAGAACAATTTGCTTATCGTAGATTTTTTTTCTTCGTCTTTCTATAACATAAGTATTTTTACGAAATAATTTTTTGCAACAACGGTCGAGTTTCAGGAATTTTTACAACGAAAGCCACGTTGCAGAAGCACTACCCAGCCGGGATCCATGCTCAACGAAGAGTTGGCACGCGGGCTGGCCTCAGGATGCTGCAGGAACGAGCAGGGAAGCTCCCCGTGGCGGGATCCGACCATGGGAGGCGGTGGGGCGGCCGGCGAGCTCTTGGCAGCGGGGCGGCCGGCGAGCTCTTGGTTTGCTCTGGTGGAAGTCGTCGTCGTCATGCAAGCCGGAGGAACAACGGTCACGGCTCATCCGCCCGGCCACGTGGTAAATAAAGAAGGCGGTGGACGCGAGAGCAGGATCAGCCGACTAGAAGGTAACTATGAATGCATCATACTTCTGAAACAAAATGTTAAATAAATCATATAACAATATAGTTGTGTGTGCATCAATCGATGCAGCGGGTGGGGATTTATCCTGGTTTTTCATAAAAATAAGGGTGTTGTCAGATCTCAGTTGATTAAAACTAAACCGAGTTTCAGTCAAGTGATACAACATATAAAAAGAAGAAACGTATTTTTTGCATGGATCTTCATATAAGATCTCGCGGATATAACATCGACTGAGACTTTGACTAAGATTTAGCAATCCTGAAAAGAAAATCATGTCCCCTTTGAAAATAAAACACTTCAACCTTGATGGGTGCCCCATAAATTAAAGCCCTTTTGAGGCTGGCCCGTGGAGCTGCCAAAATTATCCCACGTTCCAGCTACTCCCCCGCTAAACATAGCGAGCTCGCCTCCATGGATCGCATGGCCGTCATCGCCTCCGGCCTTGCGCCGCTCGCCATTAAAGCCAGCCAACCACCACCTCCACCGCCTCCCCCTTCCCTCCCACCGCCACCATGCGCGCCCCAACCCCACCCCTCCTCCTCGCCGGCGTCCTATTACTGCTCGCCTCCGCGGCCGACGACCTGCTCGCTCCCCTCGTCGCCGCGGCCCCCGGCTCAGCACCGCAAGACCCCAATCCCGCCGGCAACGGGGCAGGCGCAAAACAGACACCCCCCAATGTCGCCGCCGCAGAGAAATCCGGGGCCGAGCAAGGCGGGGAGGAAGAGAGGCTGTTCGCTCACGCGGCGGCGGCTCTCGGGGGCGGGGGCGACGACTTCGAGGACGGCGAGCTCAAGACGTACCTGATCATCGTGTGCCGCGCCAACGGGCCCAATGGCGGCGAGGAGCTGAAGGAGTGGCACGCCTCGCTGCTGGCGTCTCTGCTCAACACCACCACCGACCTGGTCCTCCTCGAGGCGCTCTCCCACGTCGGCCCGCGGCTCGTCTTCTCCTTCCAGCACGTCGTCAGCGGCTTCTCCGCCCGGCTCACCGACCGCGAGGTGGCCGCGCTCTCCAAGCTGCCCTGGTGCGTCCAGGCGCTCCCCGACTCCACCCTGCGCCTCACCACCACCTACACGCCGGAGCTGCTCGGGGTGTCCGCGCCGGCCACGGGCGCGTGGAGCGTGGCCGGGAACATGGGGGAGGGCGTCATCGTCGGCATCCTCGACAACGGCATCGACCCGCGGCACGCCTCGTTCCTCGACGACGGCATGCAGCCGCCGCCCGCCAAGTGGCGCGGCGGGTGCCACTTCGCCGGCCAGGCGCCGTGCAACAAGAAGCTCATTGGCGGGCGGTCCAGGGCCCCGCAGGAGCACGGCACGCACACCTCCGGCACCGCCGTGGGCGCGTTCGTGCGGGACGTCAGCCTGCTCGGCGCCCCGGCCGCCGGGACGGCCTCCGGCATGGCGCCGCGCGCGCACCTGGCCTTCTACGAGGTGTGCCTCGCCGACACGTGCTCGGCCACGGAGGTCCTCTCCGTCACCGAGAAGGGCGCGTTCCAGGACGGCGTCGACGTCATCTCCATGTCCATCGGCGACGACACGCAGAAGCCCTTCTACAAGGACCTCATAGCCGTCGGCAGCTTCTCGGCTGTCCTGTCCGGCGTCTTCGTCAGCACCAGCGCCGGGAACGCCGGCCCGCTCGCGCGCACCGTCACCAACTGCGCCCCGTGGCTGCTCACCGTCGCCGCCAGCACCATGGGCCGCCGCATCGTTTCCAAGGTGCAGCTCGGCAATGGGCTGGTGATCGACGGCGAGAACCTGAATTGGTACAAGCCTGTCGGCGACAGCCCCCTTGTGTTCATCGCGGGCATGTTCTCCGGCGGCGCGCTCAACGCCGTCGACGTCCGCGGCAAGATCGTGGCGTGCCAGCGCAAGGAGGACCCCATCATGCTCGCGGAGATGATCCAGAAGGCGGGCGGCGCGGGTATGATCAGCTGGTCCGGCCCGAAGCGCGGCGCCGCCACCACGCCGGTCGACAACCTCTCCATCGCCGCCTCGCGGGTGACGCACGCCGACGGCGAGAAAATCATAGCGTACATCAACTCCACGCCCAACCCCACGGCCGCCCTCCGGTTCGCCGGGGCCCAGCTGAACCGGGCATCCCTGCCGGCCATCGCCGAGTACTCCTCGAGAGGACCATGCAACATGTCTAACGTCGGCGTGCTGAAGCCGGACATCACCGGGCCTGGCTCGGTCATCGCAGCCTCCATCCCCGGCGGCGCCAACGACACCGCGCCGACCCGGACCTTCGGCCTGCACAGCGGCACGTCCATGTCCACGCCACACCTGTCCGGGATCGTGGCCGTGATCAAGAAAGCGCGCCCGCAGTGGTCACCGGCGGCGATCAAGTCGGCGCTCATGACGACGGCGGACGTGACGCACCCGGACGGCACGCCGATCGTCGACGAGACGACAGGGCGGCCGAGCTGCTTCGCCATGGGCGCCGGGCTCGTGAACCCGACGCGGGCGCTGGACCCGGGCCTCGTCTACGACCTGGCGCCGGCGGACTACATCCCCTACGTGTGCGGCCTCGGGTACAACGAGAGCGTGATCAACGAGATCATCGCGCAGCCGCTGCAGAACGTGAGCTGCGTGACGGCCGGGAAGATCCAAGGCAAGGACCTCAACTACCCGTCGATCATGGTGACGCTCACGCCGGCCGCGCCCGAGACCGTCGTCAAGCGCACGGCGACCAACGTAGGGGAGCCCGTGTCAGTGTACTCCGTGGAGGTCATCCCGCCGGAGGGCGTCGCCGTCGAGGTGGTGCCCAACGTGCTGAACTTCGGTCAAATGCGCCAGAAGATGGAGTTCACGGTGAAGCTCACGCGAGGCCCCAATGCCGCCGCCAATGGCACCGCGGAGGGCAGCCTCCGGTGGATCTCCGGCAAGCGCTCCGTGCGCAGCCAGATCGCCGTGCTCTTCGAAGCATTGCCCAACTAACTGATTAGGATCATCTTCCCAACAAGAGCTCTCTCCTGATTTATAAGGACTTATGGAGTAGCAGCTCTTTCAGATAGGAAAGATAACTGAAGAAGACTGAACAGTTTTGGCAACTCCTATGTTGCTCAACAGCTCAAACAAAAACGAATTTCAATCAGGAATTCTAAGGGAAACAAATTTCAGATGATCTGATATGGGTCATAAGATGTTCACAAACCATGGAACAAAGTTGAATTTCATGTACATTCTGTATCTCTAATACATTCATCTGTTCCAGTAAAATACACCATACACCAGGGACCAGGAGACGAAACTAGTGGTGCTGCCATTTTACTGCCACTTTCTGGGTTTCTTAGAATTACAAACTGCTCAACTATACATTGCAATCAGGGCACAGAACTCACCTTCACGATTCACAGCCTGAAATCAGAGATGGCAGTTTTCGCATCTAACCCGATGGAGTAGTAATGCTTGATGTAATCTCTGACGAGGGTCTCCCTGTACAACGGCGGGTTCTCATCGGACAGCAGCTCCTTGATCGGACCATACATCCTCGTCGAGGCCGGATGGAAATGTGTGCTGAAGAAGCACGCGATCGAGACCCTCGGCGCGGCGTTCTTCGCCACCACCCTATGCTCCACGCTCCTGAACCTGTCGTTGGAGATCAGCTGCACATTTTTTTAACAAACACAAACAAACAAACAAACAATTCAGAATGATCAAGGCCAAGCATGACACCCATGTGAACAGACAAATTCAGGATTGGATGAACCATGATGTAGAGACCTGTAAGAGATCACCAATGTTCACGATGAATGCTCCAGGTGTCGGAGTGACGTCCACCCACCGGTCCTCGTGGAGGATCTGGAGGCCGCCGATTTCGTCTTGGAGAAGTATGGTGAGGAAGCCAGAGTCTGAATGCCGGCTTGTTCCGATGGCGAGTTCAGGCTGGGGGCACGGAGGGTAGTAGTGACAGAGTATGATCTGTCCTTGGTTGCACTCTATATCTGTCAGGTAACTCGGTTTGAGCCCAAGAGCTTCCGAGAGTAACTCGAACAAAGTTTTCCCCAAATTCTTCACTTGTTCAGCGTATTCAAACATCGCTTCGCTGTGAATCAACATGTTAGCGCCAAGTTTTTTACGGAACAGGTGATTTAAGTGACATTTACTACAAATTCACAATAAAAAAGGCGGAAAGTGATCTCGCTGCGCAATTTAGCTCTTGTCATTTTGTCAATAACGAAGGAAGCATTCACACTAACAATACATCCTCCATATAGGTATAAGTTATATCATTAGTACCAACTGTAAGTTGCTTCTGTTGTCAATAAACAGAAAGAGAGCAACTGACATCTATTGTGGGCACGGAAATACATTTGCACATACTCTCTCTCAGCATCCGGGTGCCTAGGCACCCTGTATAAACGGTAACACCGAAACAAACAGAAAAAAATTTGAAAAAATCTGAAATTTTGCAAGATCAAAGATGACCAAACTTTCTAGGTGCTTGCAGGTTTTAATGCAAAAAACATTTGAGGAGCTCTACACAGAAAAACATTTTAGTACTTCAAGTTTTGAGCACTGAAATCTGAAACTTGTTTGTACACGTTTCTCTACATGATATTTTGGCATGAAAACTTGTAAGAACCTACAAAGTTTGACCATCTTATATGTTGCAAAGTTTCAGTTTTTTTTTTATTTTACTGTTTATAGAGGATGCCTAGGCATCCGGGTCAGGATGGACCCGGTCCGGGCCGGTCCAGTCCCGGTCCGGACGGGACCGAGCAGGCTGGCGGTCTTCTTTTTAGGGACCGGACCGGCGAGGCAAAAGCCCGGGCTGAACCGACGGACCGGCCAACAACTCACCGACGACGAGGTATTGACCATGGCATCTGCTAGTGAAGGATCTAGGCCCTAATCAGAAGCGGGGACAGAGGGAAAAGGTGTGGTAACTCACGTAGAACTCGATGGCAAGGTCGGGGAGGCCGGGGAAGCAGCAATAGCGACATAATCGACGATGATCGTCGACGACCGAAGCTGCAGATGGAGGATGATGGCGACGGATTCGTGGCGAATCTAGTCGATTCATTGTGGGGGGAAGGGAATCTCATGGTTGCAGAGCTCCTGGACATGGTGGTTAGCCAAGGAAAGGTCAGAGACCGTGTTTGCAGGAGGCCGTGCACTGGCCGGCGGTGACGGAGGTGCAGGTGCGTGTGTGTGCGTGTGTTTTTCCAGCGAAACGTTGCATGCTGCTGCCGACCATGCCCTGTTGTTGTTCTGTGAAGACCATTAGCCGTGAAGATGAGATATATGCGGAGGCGCAGGTGCCGGTGGCCGTGCACTGGCCGGCGGCGACGGAGGTGCAGGTGCGTGCGTGTGCGTGTGTTTTTCCAGCGAAACGTTGCATGCTGCTGCCGACCATGCCCTGTTGTTGTTCTGTGAAGACCATTAGCCGTGAAGATGAGATATATGCGGAGGCGCAGGTGCCGGTGGCCGTGCATTGGCCGCCGGCGACGGAGGTGCAGGTGCGTGTGTGCGTGTGTTTTTCCAGCGAAACGTCGCATGCTGCTGCCAGCCATGCCCTGCTGTTGTTCTGTGAAGACCATTGGCTGTGAAGATGAGATATATGCGGAGGCGCAGGTGCCGGTGGCCATGCATTGGCCGCCGGCGACGGAGGTGCAGGTGCGTGTGTGCGTGTGTTTTTCCAGCGAAACGTCGCATGCTGCTGCCAGCCATGCCCTGCTGTTGTTCTGTGAAGACCATTGGCTGTGAAGATGAGATATATGCGGAGGCGCAGGTGCCGGTGGCCGTGCATTGGCCGCCGGCGACGTAGGTGCAGGTGCATGTGTGCGCGTGTTTTTCCAACGAAACGTCGCATGCTGCTGCCAGCCATGCCCCGCTGTTGTTCTGTGAAGACCATTGGCTGTGAAGATGAGATATATGCGGAGGCGCAGGTGCCGGTGGCCGTGCATTGGCCGCCGGCGACGGAGGTGCAGGTGCGTGTGTGCGTGTCTTTTTCCAGCGAAACGTCGCATGCTGCTACCAGCCATGCCCTGCTGTTGTTCTGTGAAGACCACTGGCTATGAAGATGAGATATATGCGGAGGCGCAGGTGCCGGTGGCCGTGCATTGGCCGCCGGCGACGGAGGTGCAGGTGCGTGTGTTTTTCCAGCGAAACGTCGCATGCTGCTTCCAGCCATGCCCTGCTGTTGTTCTGTGAAGACCATTGGCTGTGAAGATGAGATATATGCGGAGGCGCAGGTGCCGGTGGCCGTGCATTGGCCGCCGGCGACGGAGGTGCGGGTGCGTGTGTGCGTGTGTGCGTGTGTTTTTCCAGCGAAACGTCGCATGCTGCTGCCAGCCATGCCCTGCTGTTGTTTTGTGAAGACCATTGGCTGTGAAGATGAGATATATGCGGAGGCGCTGGTGCCGGTGGCCGTGCATTGACCGCCGGCGACGGAGGTGCGGGTGCGTGTGTGCATGTGTTTTTCCAGCGAAACGTCGCATGCTGCTGCCAGCCATGCCCTGCTGTTGTTCTGTGAAGACCATTGGCTGTGAAGATGAGATATATGCGGAGGCGCAGGTGCCGGTGGCCGTGCATTGGCCGCCGGCGACGGAGGTGCAGGTGCGTGTGTGCGTGTGTTTTTCCAACGAAACGTCGCATGCTGCTGCCAGGCATGCCCTGCTGTTGTTCTGTGAAGACCATTGGCTATGAAGATGAGATATATGCGGAGGCGCACGTGCCGGTGGCCGTGCATTGGCCGCCGGCGACGGAGGTGCAGGTGCGTGTGTTTTTCCAGAGAAACATCGCATGCTGCTTCCAGCCATGCCCTGCTGTTGTTCTGTGAAGACCATTGGCTGTGAAGATGAGATATATGCGGAGGCGCAGGTGCCGGTGGCCGTGCATTGGCCGCCGGCGACGGAGGTGCGGGTGCGTGTGTGCGTGTGTTTTTCCAGCGAAACGTCGCATGCTGCTGCCAGCCATGCCCTGCTGTTGTTCTGTGAAGACCATTGGCTGTGAAGATGAGATATATGCGGAGGCGCTGGTGCCGGTGGCCGTGCATTGGCCGCCGGCCACGGAGGTGCGGGTGCGTGTGTGCATGTGTTTTTCCAGCGAAACGTCGCATGCTGCTGCCAGCCATGCCCTGTTGTTGTTCTGTGAAGACCATTGGCTGTGAATATGAGATATATGCGGAGGCGCAGGTGCCGGTGGCCGTGCATTGGCCGCCGGCGACGGAGGTGCAGGTGCGTGTGTGCGTGTGTTTTTCCAGCGAAACGTCGCATGCTGCTGCCAGCCATGCCCTGCTGTTGTTCTGTGAAGACCATTGGCTATGAAGATGAGATATATGCGGAGGCGCAGGTGCCGGTGGCCGTGCATTGGCCGCCGGCGACGGAGGTGCAGGTGCGTGTGTTTTTCCAGCGAAACATCGCATGCTGCTTCCAGCCATGCCCTGCTGTTGTTCTATGAAGACCATTGGCTGTGAAGATGAGATATATGCGGAGGCGCAGGTGCCGGTGGCCGTGCATTGGCCGCCGGCGACGGAGGTGCGGGTGCGTGTGTGCGTGTGTTTTTCCAGCGAAACGACGCATGCTGTTGCCAGCCATGCCCTGCTGTTGTTCTGTGAAGACCATTGGCTGTGAAGATGAGATATATGCGGAGGCGCTGGTGCCGGTGGCCGTGCATTGGCCGCCGGCGACGGAGGTGCGGGTGCGTGTGTGCATGTGTTTTTCCAGCGAAACGTCGCATGCTGCTGCCAGCCATGCCCTGCTGTTGTTCTGTGAAGACCATTGGCTGTGAAGATGAGATATATGCGGAGGCGCAGGTGCCGGTGGCCGTGCATTGGCCGCCGGCGACGTAGGTGCAGGTGCGTGTGTGCGTGTGTTTTTCCAGCGAAACGTCGCATGCTGCTGCCAGCCATGCCCTGCTGTTGTTCTGTGAGGACCATTGGCTGTGAAGATGAGATATATGCGGAGGCGCAGGTGCCAGTGGCCGTGCATTGGCCGCCGGCGACGGAGGTGCAGGTGCGTGTGTGCGTGTGTTTTTCCAGCGAAACGTCGCATGCTGCTGCCAGCCATGCCCTGCTGTTGTTCTGTGAGGACCATTGGCTGTGAAGATGAGATATATGCGGAGGCGCAGGTGCCGGTGGCCGTGCATTGGCCGCCGGCGACGGAGGTGCAGGTGCGTGTGTGCGTGTGTTTTTCCAGCGAAACGTCGCATGCTGCTGCCAGCCATGCCCTGCTGTTGTTCTGTGAAGACCATTGGCTATGAAGATGAGATATATGCGGAGGCGCAGGTGCCGGTGGCCGTGCATTGGCCGCCGGCGACGGAGGTGCAGGTGCGTGTGTTTTTCCAGCGAAACATCGCATGCTGCTTCCAGCCATGCCCTGCTGTTGTTCTATGAAGACCATTGGCTGTGAAGATGAGATATATGCGGAGGCGCAGGTGCCGGTGGCCGTGCATTGGCCGCCGGCGACGGAGGTGCGGGTGCGTGTGTGCGTGTGTTTTTCCAGCGAAACGACGCATGCTGCTGCCAGCCATGCCCTGCTGTTGTTCTGTGAAGACCATTGGCTGTGAAGATGAGATATATGCGGAGGCGCTGGTGCCGGTGGCCGTGCATTGGCCGCCGGCGACGGAGGTGCGGGTGCGTGTGTGCATGTGTTTTTCCAGCGAAACGTCGCATGCTGCTGCCAGCCATGCCCTGCTGTTGTTCTGTGAAGACCATTGGCTGTGAAGATGAGATATATGCGGAGGCGCAGGTGCCGGTGGCCGTGCATTGGCCGCCGGCGACGTAGGTGCAGGTGCGTGTGTGCGTGTGTTTTTCCAGCGAAACGTCGCATGCTGCTGCCAGCCATGCCCTGCTGTTGTTCTGTGAGGACCATTGGCTGTGAAGATGAGATATATGCGGAGGCGCAGGTGCCAGTGGCCGTGCATTGGCCGCCGGCGACGGAGGTGCAGGTGCGTGTGTGCGTGTGTTTTTCCAGCGAAACGTCGCATGCTGCTGCCAGCCATGCCCTGTTGTTGTTCTGTGAGGACCATTGGCTGTGAAGATGAGATATATGCGGAGGCGCAGGTGCCGGTGGCCGTGCATTGGCCGCCGGCGACGGAGGTGCAGGTGCGTGTGTGCGTGTGTTTTTCCAGCGAAACGTCGCATGCTGCTGCCAGCCATGCCCTGCTGTTGTTCTGTGAAGACCATTGGCTGTGAAGATGAGATATATGCGGAGGCGCAGGTGCCGGTGGCCGTGCATTGGCCGCCGGCGACGGAGGTGCAGGTGCGTGTGTGCGTGTGTTTTTCCAGCAAAACGTCGCATGCTGCTGCCAGCCATGCCCTGTTGTTGTTCTATGAAGACCATTGGCAGTGAAGATGAGATATATGCGGAGGCGCAGGTGCCGGTGGCCATGAAGACGAAGTACCTCGACGGCTCTCGATGTGCTTTCTCGGTCCGTTCGGTCGGGCCGGTTAAAGACTGGACCGGACCGACATTTTCTCGGGTCGAATTTGGATGACCAGACCGTTTAATTTCTCAAATGGGCTAGGACCGAGTGGGTCAAGACCGAACGGGCCAAAAAGCCTGCTCGGTACGTCGAGACTGACATCCGGGTGTTGTTACACCTTTCTCATCTCAGTAACCTCATCATTGTTCTACAAGAAGTAATTTCATTTCATAGCAATATCACACTTCAATGGAAAATATGGTTCAACAAGAAGTAATTTCATTTGATTTCAGCAATATTATTACCCTACGTACTCTCTTCGTAAATAAATATAAAAACGTTTAGATAACTAAAATAATGATCTAAATGCTCTCATATTTAGGGAGTACTATTTAAGCAGTATCCACTCAGGTCAGACCTGTTCTTAAGCATGAACCGAAAAAATAAAACTGGTTCCGTTCCATTACCACTTCAATTCTAAAACATGGCATTCGATGGGTCAGGAGTCAGCAGTTCAGCACTGCCCTCACATAAACATACAACCGGTTCGTAAGGTTGACAAACAAATACGAGTATTATCAACACTGCCTTCCAATTACAGTCAGAGCATCTAATCAAGCTCAATTCGTAAACCAGGCACGGCAGTTAACCAGAGCACTGAGATGCTCAACTTAGTGCAAGATCTTCATGAACTAGGAGGGTACAGTCGGGCACTCACCGGCAGCTGTCCGGCAGTTCGCCGGCGTCGGGCGGGTCGGGGGCCATGCGGAGGTAGAGCGTGTCGCGCCAGTTGGCCACCGGCGACTGGTACAGGTCGAAGTTGCAGTGGTACTTGACCGCCCTCGCCGGCTCGCGCGAGTAGAGCCTGGCCTTGTCGCTGCCCTCGCCGCCGGGGGCCTCGTGGAAGCCCCGCACCGCGTCCGTCGCCGCGGCCATCGCCGCCTCCGGCACCCCGTGCCCCGTCACCTGGAAGAACCCCCACTCCGCCGCGGCCCGGCGGACGGCCGCCAGCACGGCCGCGCGGTCGGCGCCGCTGAGGTCGATCACGGGGACGGACGCCGCTGGCGAGGACCGCGGTTCTTGGGATGGAGCTTGCGGTGGTTGGTGGGCGTCGTCGGAAACACGGAAGATGCGGGGGAGGTGCGTGACGCCGGAGGCGACGAGGCCGCGCACGCCGGAGCGGGTGGCGTCCAGCGCGCGGAGGTCGGCCGTGCGGTCGTAGGCGGCGGCCATGGCTGACGCCGCCGTCGAGGTATCCTCTATCTCTATGCCCACCAAAGTGTATCTCCCCTATGCGCTGCTCTACCTCTGCAATTTATCTCCGGTCAGTGGCGGAGCTTAGTGCATTGCTGGGGCTATATATCTCCGGAAAAAAATATTATAAATTGTAAAATTTTGTATGTTTGTCCCCCCACTAGCCTATATATTTTATTTGGTTCCCCAATGATCTTGCTGAAGCTCCGCCACTGTCTCCGGTGTACTATATACTTCGCTGTCAAACTTCACCAAAGTTCCAAACTTTGACTATTGACCTTGTATTATTGATAGTATTCCCTATTATAAAAGGTCACTGTTCTGCGCTGGCTCGCCGGCCAAATCGTTCGGCCAGCCGCGCGCGGGTCGTACGATCCGCCATACACGGGCTACACCGTTTGATCTTCATGCAGCATTATTCTTTCGATGCAATAAATTTCGTCAATGATGCATCAGTTTTAGTTCATGGTTGTAACAAAAATATAGTTGTAGCAAAAAAAAATTAACGTGGTCGTAACAAAAAAAACGAAGCTGATGATGCGTGATAGCAAAACAAAAAAAAGGGTTGTAGCAAAATAATCCGATAAACTCGGGTTGCAACTCTGACGAACGTGTATGCAACTTTTTTAGTGAACAGTTGCAGCAAAAAATGATGCCGATTATAGCAAAAATTAACACGGTTGTAGCAAAAATAAAAAGCACCCATTGTAACGAAAAATCCAATGAACTGGAGTTGCAACCAAACGTATATGCAACTTTTTTTACTGGACAATTATAGCAACTAAAAAACGCTTGTAGCAAATATAAACGCTGGTTACAACAAATTTGGACGAGAAAAAAGTTGCATGCCTAATCAGCCGCATGCGCGGATCGCGTGCGGCCGGACGAACGGTTCGGCCGGCGCACCGGTCACAAACGTTTTCCATTATAAAATGCTCTGCTGTGCTTCCTCTACGTTTCTCTCTGTTGTACTTCGCTGTCTACTTTCACGGCCTCTCTGATTTGCATAATTCTAGAACACGGGAATAAAAAAACATAAGGTTAAAATGCCATCTCAATCTTACAAGAGTTTGGGTTGTTTGATTGCATCACAAGAAAAAAGGATTCTTTCAAATGCGGATGTTAGAAATTTTACGGGAGTAGTACAAATACATCTTTAGAAAATATTCCTATAAAAATATTAATCCTATGAATAAAACAAGCAACAAAAATAAACCCTAAGGCCTATTCTAATGCAAAGGTACTTATATGAGGTGCTAAGCACATTAAAAAGTTAAGCAATTAAAGACCACAATGCGATTGGATTAATATTACCCTAATGGGAGCATCCTTGAGGCTACCTTGAAGAATGGCTCCTCGTTCACTTGGGAAAGTATCATGAAGGGGCAAGGAGTATTTAAGAGAGGTTATATTTGGAGGATTAGAAATGGCGAGGAAGTAAACATCTGGACTGATCCTTGGATACCTTCTAGTCCAGACCGGCGAGTTATAACACCAAGAGGACAAACGCTGATCAGCAAAGTATATGATCTAATCGATCCAAACTTGGGAAAGTGGGACAAGCACTTGATCTTCATGATCTTTAATCCAGTGGACGTTCGAAGAATACTGTAGATTCCGCTACATAACCAAGGCTTTGATGATTTCATTGCCTGGCACCCTGACAAAAGGGGAATTTTCCCAGTTCGGTCTGCGTACAGAATTGAGTGGTTACATAAATACCGAACTCATGCAAGTGCCCTAGCAATTGCGGGAGGATCTGCAACTCCGGCAGTTTGGTCTAAGCTATGGAAGCTTACAAACCCACGTAAAATATAAATTTTTGGTTGGTGTTTACTCCACGGGATTCTACCGCTAAAAGGTATACTTGCTAATAGGCATGTTGAGATGATCGACTCTTGTCCAATTTGACACCAGCAATCAGAAGATATACACCATCTGTTCTTCCAATGTATCCATGCCAAACACATGTGGGAGAGACTTGGCCTCAACGATTTTGTACAGGATGCCATAAGAGTTGGTCGACCAGGCCCAGTGGTGATGGAACACATCCTACTACTCCCTGATCAACCACTTCAGCTAATGCCTATGCTAGATGTTAAGCAGGTTATTGTCACGTCTTGCTCATATCTTTGGTGGACTAGGCGGCGCATTACAATAATAAATCATGCCCATCGATGGTGAGATGTCCCTTACCAGTTCTTGCAATTGCAAGCAATTATCAACGAGCATGTGCAAAGAAGAGAGTGGAGCATATTCCGAGGTGGACTAGACCTGAGCCGAACTTTGTAAAGTTAAATGTGGTGCAACATTTTTTTGAGGACCTGGGAATGGGGCTACAACGGCGATTATTAGAGATGAGAAAGGTAACTTCTTGGCAGCTCAATGCAACTTCATTACTCATGCTGCAGATGTGATGACTACGAAAGCCATGTCAACGAGAGATGGACTAAATCAAGCGAATAATCTAGGATTCCAGCGTGTGGAGGCGGAATCGGACTCACTTAACGTGATTGCTTTTTGCAATGGGCAAAACAGATGGTGGGATGCAGCTGCAACCTTATTCGCGGAATGTGTTGATATTTCTGTCTCATTAGGGAAGGTCGATTTTAAGCATTGTTTTCGTTCTGCTAATCAAGGGACGCATGTGCTAGCTAACTTTTCTTTTTTGTAATAAGACTTCTAGTTTTTGGGTGGACGAGCCTCCAGATTGTCTGGTTGCTAAGCTCTTAGACGATTTATCACTAGTGGGGACAGGGCCTATAGCCCCGGCCCGTAAGGGGCTTTAGTTCCGGTTCACCAACCGGGACTAAAGGGGCGGGACTAAAGGCCTAACCTTTTTGTCCCGGCCCTCTTACACGCCGGGACTAAAGGTGCTCCACGTGGGCGCCTCGTACCGCCCCAGGGGTAGGCCCTTTAGTCCCGGTTCGTTACACGGACCGGGACCTCAGATTTTCAGATTTTGCTAGTTTTTGGGTTTTTTTTGAATGAAATTATTTTTGGGTTTTAGGGTTTTAGGGTTTAGGTGTTCGGGAGATTGATGTGATGCCTCGTTTGGTGTTCGGGAATTAGTTTTCATATAATTTAAAATAGAAATAATTATGCATATATATATATATATATATATATATATATATATATATATATATATATATATATATATATATATATATATAGAAGATTAATATCTTACAAGCGATCATATATATACAATTATATGGAGATGTGAATTATCGGGACTAGAGCCCGTCTATTCGATTACATGGACGAACATCTGTAATGGCCCTTAGCTACACTAAATCGTCCTTTGTCTTCTATAGCTTCCGTCCTCAGAAATCCCGCAAGCTCCTCTGCAACAGCAATCGCGCGTTGCTTTGGTAGGACCTTCGTCCTCATGGCCGTGTGCTATATAAGAAGAGGAGATGAATATGAATATCAATCATTGAAAGGATCAATATGGTTGGCTAGAGGGGGGGGGGTGAATAGACAACGACCACTTTTTAATTAATCTTAACAAGTTAAGGTAAACACTATACGGGTTCACAAATAATATGACAAAGAGGTGAACCCTATAGAAGCTAACAACTAGAGCTATTAAGACAAGTAAGATATAGTCACAAGCATAAGCAAATACAAAGTAAAGGTTAGAGATAACCACAAGTGGAACCGATGGAGACGAGGATGTGTTACCGAAGTTCCTTCCCTTTGACAGGAAGTACGTCTCCGTTGGAGCGGTGTGAAGGCACAATGCTCCCCAAAAAGCCACTAAGGCCACCGTATTCTCCTCACGCCCTCGCACGATGCAAGGTACCGTGATTCCACTATAGGTGCCCTTGAAGGCGGCGACCGAACCTTTACAAACAAGGTTGGGGCAACTCCACACAAAGCTTGGAGGCTCCCAACTAAACCACGAAGCTTCACCACAATGGAATATGGCTTCGAGGTGACCTCAACCGTCTAGGATGCTCAAACACCCAAGAGTAACAAGATCCGCAAGGGATTGGTGGGGGAATCAACTTTTCTCTTGGTGGAAGTGTGGATCTAGGCCTTCTCAACCAATCCCTAAAGAATCAACAAGTTTGATTGGCTAGGGAGAGAGATCGGGCACTTTAGAGCTTGTGGAGCAACAATGGAGCTTAGAGAGGTAAGAGATAGGGTTCCTCAGCTAGAAGAACCCTTTATATAGTGGGGGGGAAAATCAGACCGTTTTCCCACTCTCTGCCCGAGTACCAGCGGTACTACCGCTGGCTGCAGCGGTACTACCGCTGGGCCTCCAGCGGTACTACCGCTGACACGAGCGGCACTACCGCTGAGCCTCCAGCGGTACTACCGCTGACACCAGCCGTACTACCGCCGGCCCCTTGGTAGTGCACAAGCACTACTACCGCCGGGAAAGTCTTCGCAAAAGGGTCCGTCCACAAACTACCGCTAGGTAGGTGGAACAAAACACCTGGAGCGGTACTACCACTGACCTGGCAGTCCAGCGGTACTACCGCTGGGGACCATTTTGCAGAGATAAACGAGACGAATAGGTGAGGGCCGCTCCAAAAGATAAGGAAAGGGAGAATGTGAAGTGTGCGTGTGTAAAGATAGATTCCATCCAAACCTTTCCACTACAGATCCCCTCTTAATAGTACGGCTTTCCTATGACTCAAATAAAGAGAATGGTAGAGGCCGTGCTTCCGTTCCAGAAGAGAGGAGACGTGTCGTCTTGTGCCGTTGACGAGTGTTACCTGAAACTTTAACACACACGGTTAGTCCTGTACGGTACTGTCATCAATCACCAAGATTACTTAGGCATAAACTATGCCCCAACAATCTCCCCCTTTTTGGTGGATTGATGACAATACCGGATTTGCACAGAGAATAATATGAGAACAAAAAGATAGAGATATATGACAATACGGGACATATGACTCACAGCATATGATGGAAATAAATCTCACATAAGATCATGTCTCACAAAAGATAGCAAACGAGAATCAAACCAAGTTCGAAGCAAATCATACGAGATAAAGCAAAGCAATGCAAAGTTCGAAAAATGAAAGCAAATCCTAGACTCTCTCCCCCTTTGGCACAAGACACCAAAAAAGGGGGCACACCTAATGCCACAGGTAACTACTCCTCGTCTTCAGGATCACTAGACTCGTCTGTCCCCTCCTGGTCGGTCTGCTCCTCCTCTTCTGCCTCATCGCCAGACCACTGGTACCCCTGAGCCTGCATCCAAGTGGCCTCAGGAGTGATGTCGTCCTCTGAGCCACTGGAGTGTTGGGGAACGTCGCATGGGAAACAAAAATTTTCCTACGTGCACGAAGACCTATCATGGTGATGTCCATCTACGAAAGGGGATGAGTGATCTACGTACCCTTGTAGACCGTACAGCAGAAGCGTTAGAGAACGCGGTTGATGTAGTGGAACGTCCTCACGTCCCTCGATCCGCCCCGCGAACAATCCCGCGATCAGTCCCACGATCTAGTACCGAACGGACGGCACCTCCGCGTTCAGCACACGTACAGCTCGACGATGATCTCGGCCTTCTTGATCCAGCAAGAGAGACGGAGAGGTAAAAGAGTTCTCCGGCAGCGTGACGGCGCTCCGGAGGTTGGTGATGACCTTGTCTCAGCAGGGCTCCGCCCGAGCTCCGCAGAAACGCGATCTAGAGGAAAAACCGTGGAGGTATGTGGTCGGGCTGCCGTGGAAAAGTCGTCTCAAATCAGCCCTAAAACCTCCGTATATATAGGTGGGAGGGAGGGGGCCTTGCCTTGGGGCTCAAGGAGCCCCAAGGGGGTCGGCCGAGCCAAGGGGGAGGACTCTCCCCCCCCCCAAACCGAGTTGGACTAGGTTTGGTGGGAGGGAGTCCCCTTTCCTTCCCACCTCCTCCTTTTTGTTTCTTTCTCTCTTGATTTTCTTCTCCTTGGCGCATATGGAACTTGTGGGCTGTCCCACCAGCCCACTAAGGGCTGGTGTGTCTCCCCCAAGCCCTATGGGCTTCCCCGGGGTGGGTTGCCCCCCCCGGTGAACTCCCGGAACCCATTCGTCATTCCGGGTACATTCCCGGTAACTCCGAAAACCTTCCGGTAATCAAATGAGGTCATCCTATATATCAATCTTCGTTTCCGGACCATTCCGGAAACCCTCGTGACGTCCGTGATCTCATCCGGGACTCCGAACAACATTCGGTAACCAACCATATAACTCTAATACGCATAAAACAACGTCGAACCTTAAGTGTGCAGACCCTGCGGGTTCGAGAACTATGTAGACATGACCCGAGAGACTCCTCGGTCAATATCCAATAGCGGGACCTGGATGCCCATATTGGATCCTACATATTCTACGAAGATCTTATCGTTTGAACCTCAGTGCTAAGGATTCATATAATCCCGTATGTCATTCCCTTTGTCCTTCGGTATGTTACTTGCCCGAGATTCGATCGTCAGTATCCGCATACCTATTTCAATCTTGTTTACCGACAAGTCTCTATACTCGTTCTGTAATACAAGATCCCGCAACTTACACTAAGTTACATTGCTTGCAAGGCTTGTGTGTGATGTTGTATTACCGAGTGGGCCCCGAGATACCTCTCCGTTCACACGGAGTGACAAATCCCAGTCTTGATCCATACTAACTCAACTAACACCTTCGGAGATACCTGTAGAGCATCCTTATAGTCACCCAGTTACGTTGTGACATTTGATACACACAAAGCATTGCTCCGGTGTCAGTGAGTTATATGATCTCATGGTCATAGGAATAAATACCTGACACGCAGAAAACAGTAGCAACAAAATGACACGATCAACATGCTACGTCTATTAGTTTGGGTCTAGTCCATCACATGATTCTCCTAATGATGTGATCCCATTATCAAGTGACAACACTTGCCTATGGCCAGGAAACCTTGACCATCTTTGATCAACGAGCTAGTCAACTAGAGGCTTACTAGGGACAGTGTTTTGTCTATGTATCCACACAAGTATTGTGTTTCCAATCAATACAATTATAGCATGGATAATAAACGATCATCATGAACTAAGAAATATAATAATAACTAATTTATTATTGCCTCTAGGGCATATTTCCAACAGTCTCCCACTTGCACTAGAGTCAATAATCTAGTTCACATCACCATGTGATTCCAACGAATCCAACACCCATATAGTTATGGGGTCTGATCACGTCTTGCTCATGAGAGAGGTTTTAGTCAACGGTTCTGAAATTTTCAGATCCGTGTGTTCTTTACAAATCTTTATGTCATATTATAGATGTTGCTACTATGTGCTATTCGGAAATACTCCAAATATCTACTCTACTATACGAATCCGTTTCACTACTCATAGTTATTCGGATTAGTGTCAAAGCTTACATCGACGTAACCCTTTACGACGAACTCTTTAACCACCTCCATAATCGTGAAAAATTCCTTAGTCCATCAGTTACTAAGGATAAATTTTGACCGCTGCTAGTGATTCAATCATGGATCACTCTCTGTACCTCTCAACAGACTTGCTGCAAGGCACACATCAGGTGCGGTACTCAGCATGGCATACTTTAGAGTCTACGGCTAAGGCATAGAAGACGACCTTCGTCTATTCTCTTTATTCTGCCGTGGTCGGGTTTTGAGTCTTACTCAAATTCACACCTTACAACGCAACCAAGAACTCCTTCTTTGCTGATCTATTTTGAACT
Source organism: Hordeum vulgare subsp. vulgare (assembly GCF_904849725.1). Lineage (NCBI taxonomy): Eukaryota > Viridiplantae > Streptophyta > Magnoliopsida > Poales > Poaceae > Hordeum > Hordeum vulgare. Next base: position 9,082,594 of record NC_058519.1, read on the forward strand.
CCTTCAAAACTTGTCAAGGCATGCATCTTGTTGAAACTTCCATTAAGCGCTTTCGATCTATCTCCATAGATCTTTGATGCTCAATGTTCAAGTAGCTCAATCCAGGTATTCCTTTGAAAACTCCTTTCAAACAAACTTGTATGCTTTACAGAAATTCTACATTACTTCTGATCCACAATATGTCAACCACATATACTTATCAGAAATTCTATAGTGCTCCCACTCACTTCTTTGGAAATACAAGTTTCTCATAAACCTTGTACAAACCCAAAATACTTGATCATCTCATCAAAGTGTATATTCCAACTTAGAGATGCTTGCACCAGTCCATTTAAGGATCGCTGGAGCTTGCATACTTGCTAGTATCTTTAGGATCGACAAAACCTCATGGTTGTATATCATACAATGTTTGCTCAAGGAAACCGTCGAGGAAACAATGTTTTGACATCCTACATGCAATATTTCATAAATAACGCAACAACTTCTAACATAATTCTAACAGACTTTTAGCATCGCTACGAGTGAGAAAGTCCCATCATAGTCAACTGTTTGATCTTGGCGGAAACATCTTTGCGACAAGTCGAGCTTTTCTTAATAGTGACTTATCACTATCATCGTCTGTCTTCCTTTTAAAGATCCATCTTTACTCAATAGTCCTATGACCATCAAGTAGTTCTTCCAAAGTCTACACTTTGTTTTCATACATGGATCCTCTCTCGGATTTCATGGCTTCCAGCCATTTGTCGGAATCCGAGCCCACCATTGCTTTCTCCATAACTCGTAGGTTCATTGTTGCTCAACAACATGACCTCCAAGACAGGGTTACCGTACCACTCTGCAGTAGTACGCGACCTTGTCAACCTACAAGGCTTGTAGTAACTTGATCTGATGCTCGATGATCACCATCATCAGCTTTCACTTCAATTGGTGTAGGCGCCACAGGAACAACTTCCTGCGCCCTGCTACACACTGGTTGAAGTGATGGTTCAGTAACCTCATCAAGTTCTACCACCCTCCCACTCAATTCTTTCGAGAGAAACCTTTCCTAGAGAAAGGATCCGTTTCTAGAAACAAACACTTTGCTTTCGGATCTGAGATAGGAGATGTACCCAACTGTTTTGGATATCCTATGAAGATGCATTTATCCGCTTTGGGTTTGAGTTTATTCGACTGAAACTTTTTCACACAAGTGTCGAAGCCCCAAACTTTCAAGGAACGACAGTTTAGATTTCTCTAAACCTCAGTCTATACTATGTCATCTCAACGGAAATACGCGGTGCCCTATTTAAAGTGAATGCGGTTGTCTCTAATGCATAACCCATAAACGATAATGGTAATTCGATAAGAGACATCATAGCATGCACCATACCAAATAGTGCGTGGCTATGACGTTCAAACACATCATCACACTATGATGTTCCAGGTGGCATGAACTGCGAAACAATTTCCACATTGTCTTAACTGCGTACCAAAACTCGTAACTCAGATATTCATTTCTATGATCATATCATAGACAGTTTATCCTCTTGTTACGACGAACTTCACTCCTGAAACAGAATTGAACCTTTCAATATTTCAGACTTGTGATTCATTAAGTAAATACTCTTGTATCTGCTCAAATCGTCATTGAAGTAAGAACATAATGATATCCATTGCGTGCCTCACACCCATTGGACTGCATACATCAAAATGTATCACTTCCAACAAGTTACTATCTTGTTTCATCTCAATGAAAACACGGCCTTGCTCATGTGGTATGATTTGCATGTCACTAGTGATTCAAAATCAAGTGAGTATAAAGATCCATCAGCATGGAGCCTCTTCATGCAATTTATACCAACATGACTCAAGCGGTAGTGCCACAAGTAAGTGGTACTATCATCATTACCTCGTATCTTTTGGCACCAATATCATGAACATGTGTAACACTACGATCGAGATTCAATAAACCATTGAAGGTGATTATTCAAGCAAATAGAGTAACCATTATTCTCTTTAAATGAATAATCGTATTGCAATAAACACGATCCAATCATGTTCATGCTTAACGCAAGCACCAAATAACAATTATTTAGGTTTAACACCAATCCCGATGGTAGAGGGAGTGTGCGACGTTTGATCATATCAACCTTGGAAACACTTCCAACACGTATCGTCACCTCGCCTTTAGCTAGTCTCCGTTTATGCCGTAGCTTTCATTTCGTGTTACTAATCACTTAGCAACCGAACCAGTATCCAATACCCTCGTGCTACTAGGAGTACTAGTAAAGTACACATCAACATCATGTATATCAAATATACTTCTTTCGACTTTTGCCAGCCTTCTTATCTACCAAGTATCTAGAGTTGCTCCGCCTCAGTGACTGTTCCCCTCATTACAGAAGCACTTAGTCTCAGGTTTGGGTTTAATCTTGGGTCTCTTCATTATTGCAGCAACTGTTTTGCCGTTTCACGAAGTATCCCTTCTAGCCCTTGCCTTTCTTGAAACTTAGTGGTTTTACAAACCATCAACTATTGATGCTCCTTCTTGATTTCTACTTTCGCAGTGTCAAACATCGCGAATCGCTCAAGGATCATTGTATCTATCCTTGATATGTTATAGTGTTGGGGAACGTCGCATGGGAAAAAAAAATTTCCTACGCGCACGAAGACCTATCATGGTGATGTCCATCTACGAGAGGGGATGAGTGATCTACGTACCCTTGTAGATCGTACAGCAGAAGCGTTAGTGAACGCGGTTGATGTAGTGGAACGTCCTCACGTCCCTCGATCCGCCCCGCGAACAATCCCGTGATCAGTCCCACGATCTAGTACCGAACGGACGGCACCTCCGCGTTCAGCACACGTACAGCTCGACGATGATCTCGGCCTTCTTGATCCAGCAAGAGAGACGGAGAGGTAGAAGAGTTCTCCGGCAGCGTGACGGCGCTCCGGAGGTTGGTGATGACCTTGTCTCAGCAGGGCTCCGCCCGAGCTCCGCAGAAACGCGATCTAGAGGAAAAACCGTGGAGGTATGTGGTCGGGCTGCCGTGGAAAAGTCGTCTCAAATCAGCCCTGAAACCTCCGTATATATAGGTGGGAGGGAGGGGAGGAGGCAGCCTCAAAACCTAAAGGTTTGGCCGAAATTGGAGGTGGAGGAGTCCTACTCCAATCCTACTTGGAGTAGGATTCCACCTTCCCACTTGGAAACTCTTTCCACCTTGTGTTTTTTCCTTCTCAAACCTTATGGGCCTTAGTGGGAACTTATTCCAGCCCACTAGGGGCTGGTTTATCTCTTCCCATAGCCCATGAGACCCCTTGGGGCGTGACATCCCTCCCGATGGTCCCCGGCACCCCTCCCGGCACTCCCGGTACACTACCGATGAGCCCGAAACTTTTCCGGTAATGCACGAAAACCTTCCGGTAACCAAATGAGGTCATCCTATATATCAATCTTCGTTTCCGGACCATTCCGGAAACCCTCGTGACGTCCATGATCTCATCCGGGACTCCGAACAACATTCGGTAACCAACCATATAACTCAAATACGCATAAAACAACGTCGAACCTTAAGTGTGCAGACCCTGCGGGTTCGAGAACTATGTAGACATGACCCGAGAGACTCCTCGGTCAATATCCAATAGCGGGACCTGGATGCCCATATTGGATCCTACATATTCTACGAAGATCTTATCGTTTGAACCTCAGTGCCAAGGATTCATATAATCCCGTATGTCATTCCCTTTGTCCTTCGGTATGTTACTTGCCCGAGATTCGATCGTCAGTATCCGCATACCTATTTCAATCTCGTTTACCGGCAAGTCTCTTTACTCGTTCCGTAATACAAGATCCCGTAACTTACACTAAGTCACATTGCTTGCAAGGCTTGTGTGTGATGTTGTATTACCGAGTGGGCCCCGAGATACCTCTCCGTCACACGGAGTGACAAATCCCAGTCTCGATCCATACTAACTCAACGAACACCTTCGGAGATACCTGTAGAGCATCTTTATAGTCACCCAGTTACGTTGCGACGTTTGATACACACAAAGCATTCCTCCGGTGTCCGTGAGTTATATGATCTCATGGTCATAGGAACAAATACTTGACACGCAGAAAACAGTAGCAACAAAATGACACGATCAACATGCTACGTCTATTAGTTTGGGTCTAGTCCATCACATGATTCTCCTAATGATGTGATCCCGTTATCAAGTGACAACACTTGCCCATGGCCAGGAAACATTGACCATCTTTGATCAACGAGCTAGTCAACTAGAGGCTTACTAGGGACAGTGTTTTGTCTATGTATCCACACAAGTATTGTGTTTCCAATCAATACAATTATACCATGGATAATAAACGATTATCATGAACTAAGAAATATAATAATAACTAATTTATTATTGCCTCTAGGGCATATTTCCAACAGTCTCCCACTTGCACTAGAGTCAATAATCTAGTTCACATCACCATGTGATTCCAACGAATCCAACACCCATATAGTTATGGGGTCTGATCACGTCTTGCTCGTGAGAGAGGTTTTAGTCAACGGTTATGAAACTTTCAGATCCGTGCGTTCTTTACAAATCTTTATGTCATCTTATAGATGCTGCTACTACGTGCTATTCGGAAATGCTCCAAATATCTACTCTACTATATGAATCCGTTTCACTACTCATAGTTATTCGGATTAGTGTCAAAGCTTGCATCGACGTAACCCTTTACGACGAACTCTTTAACCAGCTCCATAATCGAGAAAAAATCCTTAGTCCATTTGTTACTAAGGATAATTTTTGACCGCTGCTAGTGATTCAATCATGGATCACTCTCTGTACCTCTCAACAGACTTTGAGTCAAGGCACACATCAGGTGCGGTACACAGCATGGCATACTTTAGATTCTACGGCTAAGGCATAGAAGACGACCTTCGTCTATTCTCTTTATTCTGCCGTGGTCGGGTTTTGAGTCTTACTCAAATTCACACCTCACAACGCAACCAAGAACTCTTTCTTCGCTGATCTATTTTGAACTCCTTCAAAAACTTGTCAAGGCATGCATCTTGTTGAAACTTCTATTAAGCGCTTTCGATCTATCTCCATAGATCTTTGATGCTCAACGTTCAAGTAGCGCAATCCAGGTATTCCTTTGAAAAACTCCTTTCAAACAACCTTGTATGCTTGACAGAAATTCTACATTACTTCTGATCCATAATATGTCAACCACATATACTTATCAGAAATTCTATAGTGCTCCCACTCACTTCTTTATAAATACAAGTTTCTCATAAACCTTGTACACACCCAAAATCTTTGATCATCTCATCAAAGTGTATATTCCAACTCCGAGATGCTTGCACCAGTCCATTGAAGGATCACTGGAGCTTGCATACTTGCTAGTATCTTTAGGATCGACAAAACCTTCTGGTTGTATCACATACAATGTTTGCTCAAGAAAACCGTCGAGGAAACAATGTTTTGACATCCTACGTGCAATATTTCATAAATAATGCATCAAGAACTAACATAATTCTAACAGACCTTTAGCATCGCTATGAGTGAGAAAGTCTCATCATAGTCAACTGTTTGATCTTGTCGAAAACATCTTTGCGACAAGTCGAGCTTTTCTTAATAGTGACTTGTCACCATCATTGTCTGTCTTCCTTTCAAAGATCCATCTTTACTCAATAGTCTTATGACCATCAAGTAGTTCTTCCAAAGTCTACACTTTGTTTTCATACATGGATCCTCTCTCGGATTTCATGGCTTCCAGCCATTTGTCGGAATCCGGGCCCACCATCGCTTTCTCCATAACTCGTAGGTTCACTGTTGCTCAACAACATGACCTCCAAGACAGGGTTACCGTACCACTCTGCAGTAGTACGCGACCTTGTCGACCTACGAGGCTTGTAGTAACTTGATCCGATGCTTGATGATCACCATCATCAGCTTCCACTTCAATTGGTGTAGGCGCCAAAAGAACAACTTCCTGCGCCCTGCTACACAGTGGTTGAAGTGATGGTTCAATAACCTCATCAAGTTCTACTACCCTCCCACTCAATTCTTTCGAGAGAAACCTTTCCTCGAGAAAGGATCCGCTTCTAGAAACAAACACTTTGCTTTTGGATCTGAGATAGGAGATGTACCCAACTGTTTTGGATATCCTATGAAGATGCATTTATCCGCTTTGGGTTCGAGCTTATCACACTGAAACTTTTTCACATAAGTGTCGAAACCCCAAACTTTCAAGAAACGAAAGTTTAGATTTCTCTAAACCTCAGTCTATACTGTGTCATCTCAACGGAAATACGCGGTGCCCTATTTAAAGTGAGTGCGGTTGTCTCTAATGCATAACCCATAAACGATAGTGGTAATTCGATAAGAGACATCATAGTATGCACCATACCAAATAGTGCGTGGCTATGACGTTCAGACACATCATCACACTATGATGTTCCACGTGGCATGAACTGCGAAACAATTTCCACATTGTCTTAACTGCGTACCAAAACTCGTAACTCAGATATTCATTTCCATGATCATATCGTAGACAGTTTATCCTCTTGTTACGACGAACTTCACTCTGAAACGGATTTGAACTTTTCAACATTTCAGACTTGTGATTCATTAAGTAAATACTCATGTATCTACTCAAATCGTCAGTGAAGTAAGAACATAATGATATCCACTGCGTGCCTCAGCACCCATTGGACTGCATACATCAAAATGTATCACTTCCAACAAGTTACTATCTTATTTCATCTCAATGAAAACAAGGCCTTGCTCATGTGGTATGATTTGCATGTCACTAGTGATTCGAAATCAGGTGAGTACAAAGATCCATCAGCATGGAGCCTCTTCATGCAATTTATACTAACATGACTCAAGCGGCAGTGCCACAAGTAAGTGGTACTATCATCATCAACTCGTATCTTTTGGCACCAATATCATGAACATGTGTAACACTACGATCGAGATTCAATAAACCATTGAAGGTGATTATTCAAGAAAATAGAGTAACCATTATTCTCCTTAAATGAATAATCGTATTGCAATAAACACGATCCAATCATGTTCATGCTTAACGCAAGCACCAAATAACAATTATTTAGGTTTAACACCAATCCCGATGGTAGAGGGAGCGTGCGACGTTTGATCATATCAACCTTGGAAACACTTCCAACACGTATCGTCACCTCGCCTTTAGCTAGTCTCCGTTTATGTCGTAGCTTACATTTTGTGTTACTAATCACTTAGCAACCGAACCGGTATCTAATACCTACATGCTACTAGGAGTACTAGTAAAGTACACATCAACATCATGTATATCAAATACACTTCTTTCGACTTTTGCCAGCCTTCTTATCTACCAAGTATCTAGAGTTGCTCCGCCTCAGTGACTGTTCCCCTCATTACAGAAGCACTTAGTCTCGGGTTTGGGTTTAATCTTGGGTCTCTTCATTAGTGCAGCAACTGTTTTGCCGTTTCACGAAGTATCCCTTCTAGCCCTTGCCCTTCTTGAAACTTAGTGGTTTTACAAACCATCAACCATTGATGCTCCTTCTTGATTTCTACTTTCGCAGTGTCAAACATCGCGAATCACTCAAGGATCATTGTATGTATCCTTGATATGTTATAGTTCATCACGAAGCTCTCACAGCTTGGTGGCAGTGACTTTGGAGAACTATCACTATCTCATCTGGAAGATTAACTCCCACTTGATTCAAGCGATTGTCGTACTCAGACAATCTGAGCACATGCTCAACGATTGAGCCTTTCTCCTTTACTTTGTGGACAAAGAATCTTGTCGGAGGTCTCGTACCTCTTAACAAGGGCACAAGCATGAAATCACAATTTCATCTCTTTAGAACATCACTTATGTTCCTTGACGTTTTACAACGTTTTCGGCGCCTTGCTTCTAAGCCATTGAGTATTTTGTACTGAACTATCGTGTAGTTATCAGAAACGTGTATGTCGGATGTTCACAGCATCCACAGACGACGCTCGAGGTGTAGCACACCGAGTGGTGCATTAAGGACATAAGCCTTCTGTGCAGCAACGAGGACAATCCTCAGTTTTACAGACTTAGTCTGCAAAGTTTGCTACTATCAACTTTCAACTAAATTTTCTCTAGGAACATATAAAAACAGTAGAGCTATAGCGCAGGCTACATCGTAATTCGCAAAGACCATTAGACTATGTTCATGGCAATTAGTTCAATTAATCATATTACTTAAGAACTCCCACTCAAAAAGTACATCTCTCTAGTCATTTGAGTGGTACATGATCCAAATCCACTATCTCAAGTCCGATCATCAGGTGAGTCGAGAATAGTTTCAGTGGTAAGCATCTCTATGCTAATCATATCAACTATACGATTCATGCTCGACCTTTCGATCTCATGTGTTCCGAGGCCATGTCTGCACATGCTAGGCTCATCAAGCTTAACCCGAGTGTTCTGCGTGTGCAACTGTTTTGCACCCGTTGTATGTGAACGTTGAGTCTATCACACCCGATCATCACGTGGTGTCTCGAAACGAAGAACTGTCGCAACGGTGCACAGTCGGGGAGAACACAATTTCGTCTTGAAATTTTAGTGAGAGATCACCTCATAATGCTACCGTCGTTCTAAGCAAAATAAGGTGCATAAAAGGATTAACATCACATGCAATTTATAAGTGACATGATATGGCCATCATCACGTGCTTCTTGATCTCCATCACCAAAGCACCGGCACGATCTTCTTGTCACCGGTGTCACACCATGATCTCCATCAACGTGTCGCCATCGGGGTTGTCGTGCTACTCATGCTATTACTACTAAAACTACATCCTAGCAAAATAGTAAACGCATCTGCAAGCACAAACGTTAGTATAAAGACAACCCTATGGCTCCTGCCGGTTGCCGTACCATCGATGTGCAAGTCGATATTATTTATTACAACATGATCATCTCATACATCCAATATATCACATCACATCGTTGTCCATATCACATCACAAGCATACCCTGCAAAAACAAGTTAGACGTCCTCTAATTTTGTTGTTGCATGTTTTACGTGGTGACCATGGGTATCTAGTAGGATCGCATCTTACTTACGCAAACACCACAACGGAGATATATGAGTTGCTATTTAACCTCATCCAAGGACCTCCTCGGTCAAATCTGATTCAAATAAAGTTGGAGAAACTGACACCCGCCAGTCATCTTTGAGCAACGAAGTTACTCGTAGCGATGAAACCAGTCTCTCGTAAGCGTACGAGTAATGTCGGTCCGAGCCGCTTCGATCCAACAATACCGCGGAATCAAGAAAATACTAAGGAAGGCAGAAAAACGCACATCACCGCCCACAAAAACTTTTGTGTTCTACTCGAGAAGACATCTACGCATGAACCTAGCTCATGATGCCACTGTTGGGGAACGTCGCATGGGAAACAAAAATTTTCCTACGCGCACGAAGACCTATCATGGTGATGTCCATCTACGAGAGGGGATGAGTGATCTACGTACCCTTGTAGATCGTACAGCAGAAGCGTTAGTGAACGCGGTTGATGTAGTGGAACGTCCTCACGTCCCTCGATCCGCCCCGCGAACAATCCCGTGATCAGTCCCACGATCTAGTACCGAACGGACGGCACCTCCGCGTTCAGCACACGTACAGCTCGACGATGATCTCGGCCTTCTTGATCCAGCAAGAGAGACGGAGAGGTAGAAGAGTTCTCCGGCAGCGTGACGGCGCTCCGGAGGTTGGTGATGACCTTGTCTCAGCAGGGCTCCGCCCGAGCTCCGCAGAAACGCGATCTAGAGGAAAAACCGTGGAGGTATGTGGTCGGGCTGCCGTGGAAAAGTCGTCTCAAATCAGCCCTGAAACCTCCGTATATATAGGTGGGAGGGAGGGGAGGAGGCAGCCTCAAAACCTAAAGGTTTGGCCGAAATTGGAGGTGGAGGAGTCCTACTCCAATCCTACTTGGAGTAGGATTCCACCTTCCCACTTGGAAACTCTTTCCACCTTGTGTTTTTTCCTTCTCAAACCTTATGGGCCTTAGTGGGAACTTATTCCAGCCCACTAGGGGCTGGTTTATCTCTTCCCATAGCCCATGAGACCCCTTGGGGCGTGACATCCCTCCCGATGGTCCCCGGCACCCCTCCCGGCACTCCCGGTACACTACCGATGAGCCCGAAACTTTTCCGGTAATGCACGAAAACCTTCCGGTAACCAAATGAGGTCATCCTATATATCAATCTTTGTTTCCGGACCATTCCGGAAACCCTCGTGACGTCCATGATCTCATCCGGGACTCCGAACAACATTCGGTAACCAACCATATAACTCAAATACGCATAAAACAACGTCGAACCTTAAGTGTGCAGACCCTGCGGGTTCGAGAACTATGTAGACATGACCCGAGAGACTCCTCGGTCAATATCCAATAGCGGGACCTAGATGCCCATATTGGATCCTACATATTCTACGAAGATCTTATCGTTTGAACCTCAGTGCCAAGGATTCATATAATCCCGTATGTCATTCCCTTTGTCCTTCGGTATGTTACTTGCCCGAGATTCGATCGTCAGTATCCGCATACCTATTTCAATCTCGTTTACCGGCAAGTCTCTTTACTCGTTCCGTAATACAAGATCCCGTAACTTACACTAAGTCACATTGCTTGCAAGGCTTGTGTGTGATGTTGTATTACCGAGTGGGCCCCGAGATACCTCTCCGTCACACGGAGTGACAAATCCCAGTCTCGATCCATACTAACTCAACGAACACCTTCGGAGATACCTGTAGAGCATCTTTATAGTCACCCAGTTACGTTGCGACGTTTGATACACACAAAGCATTCCTCCGGTGTCCGTGAGTTATATGATCTCATGGTCATAGGAACAAATACTTGACACGCAGAAAACAGTAGCAACAAAATGACACGATCAACATGCTACGTCTATTAGTTTGGGTCTAGTCCATCACATGATTCTCCTAATGATGTGATCCCGTTATCAAGTGACAACACTTGCCCATGGCCAGGAAACATTGACCATCTTTGATCAACGAGCTAGTCAACTAGAGGCTTACTAGGGACAGTGTTTTGTCTATGTATCCACACAAGTATTGTGTTTCCAATCAATACAATTATACCATGGATAATAAACGATTATCATGAACTAAGAAATATAATAATAACTAATTTATTATTGCCTCTAGGGCATATTTCCAACAGTCTCCCACTTGCACTAGAGTCAATAATCTAGTTCACATCACCATGTGATTCCAACGAATCCAACACCCATATAGTTATGGGGTCTGATCACGTCTTGCTCGTGAGAGAGGTTTTAGTCAACGGTTATGAAACTTTCAGATCCGTGCGTTCTTTACAAATCTTTATGTCATCTTATAGATGCTGCTACTACGTGCTATTCGGAAATGCTCCAAATATCTACTCTACTATATGAATCCGTTTCACTACTCATAGTTATTCGGATTAGTGTCAAAGCTTGCATCGACGTAACCCTTTACGACGAACTCTTTAACCAGCTCCATAATCGAGAAAAAATCCTTAGTCCATTTGTTACTAAGGATAATTTTTGACCGCTGCTAGTGATTCAATCATGGATCACTCTCTGTACCTCTCAACAGACTTTGAGTCAAGGCACACATCAGGTGCGGTACACAGCATGGCATACTTTAGATTCTACGGCTAAGGCATAGAAGACGACCTTCGTCTATTCTCTTTATTCTGCCGTGGTCGGGTTTTGAGTCTTACTCAAATTCACACCTCACAACGCAACCAAGAACTCTTTCTTCGCTGATCTATTTTGAACTCCTTCAAAAACTTGTCAAGGCATGCATCTTGTTGAAACTTCTATTAAGCGCTTTCGATCTATCTCCATAGATCTTTGATGCTCAACGTTCAAGTAGCGCAATCCAGGTATTCCTTTGAAAAACTCCTTTCAAACAACCTTGTATGCTTGACAGAAATTCTACATTACTTCTGATCCATAATATGTCAACCACATATACTTATCAGAAATTCTATAGTGCTCCCACTCACTTCTTTATAAATACAAGTTTCTCATAAACCTTGTACACACCCAAAATCTTTGATCATCTCATCAAAGTGTATATTCCAACTCCGAGATGCTTGCACCAGTCCATTGAAGGATCACTGGAGCTTGCATACTTGCTAGTATCTTTAGGATCGACAAAACCTTCTGGTTGTATCACATACAATGTTTGCTCAAGAAAACCGTCGAGGAAACAATGTTTTGACATCCTACGTGCAATATTTCATAAATAATGCATCAAGAACTAACATAATTCTAACAGACCTTTAGCATCGCTATGAGTGAGAAAGTCTCATCATAGTCAACTGTTTGATCTTGTCGAAAACATCTTTGCGACAAGTCGAGCTTTTCTTAATAGTGACTTGTCACCATCATTGTCTGTCTTCCTTTCAAAGATCCATCTTTACTCAATAGTCTTATGACCATCAAGTAGTTCTTCCAAAGTCTACACTTTGTTTTCATACATGGATCCTCTCTCGGATTTCATGGCTTCCAGCCATTTGTCGGAATCCGGGCCCACCATCGCTTTCTCCATAACTCGTAGGTTCACTGTTGCTCAACAACATGACCTCCAAGACAGGGTTACCGTACCACTCTGCAGTAGTACGCGACCTTGTCGACCTACGAGGCTTGTAGTAACTTGATCCGATGCTTGATGATCACCATCATCAGCTTCCACTTCAATTGGTGTAGGCGCCAAAAGAACAACTTCCTGCGCCCTGCTACACAGTGGTTGAAGTGATGGTTCAATAACCTCATCAAGTTCTACTACCCTCCCACTCAATTCTTTCGAGAGAAACCTTTCCTCGAGAAAGGATCCGCTTCTAGAAACAAACACTTTGCTTTTGGATCTGAGATAGGAGATGTACCCAACTGTTTTGGATATCCTATGAAGATGCATTTATCCGCTTTGGGTTCGAGCTTATCACACTGAAACTTTTTCACATAAGTGTCGAAACCCCAAACTTTCAAGAAACGAAAGTTTAGATTTCTCTAAACCTCAGTCTATACTGTGTCATCTCAACGGAAATACGCGGTGCCCTATTTAAAGTGAGTGCGGTTGTCTCTAATGCATAACCCATAAACGATAGTGGTAATTCGATAAGAGACATCATAGTATGCACCATACCAAATAGTGCGTGGCTATGACGTTCAGACACATCATCACACTATGATGTTCCACGTGGCATGAACTGCGAAACAATTTCCACATTGTCTTAACTGCGTACCAAAACTCGTAACTCAGATATTCATTTCCATGATCATATCGTAGACAGTTTATCCTCTTGTTACGACGAACTTCACTCTGAAACGGATTTGAACTTTTCAACATTTCAGACTTGTGATTCATTAAGTAAATACTCATGTATCTACTCAAATCGTCAGTGAAGTAAGAACATAATGATATCCACTGCGTGCCTCAGCACCCATTGGACTGCATACATCAAAATGTATCACTTCCAACAAGTTACTATCTTATTTCATCTCAATGAAAACAAGGCCTTGCTCATGTGGTATGATTTGCATGTCACTAGTGATTCGAAATCAGGTGAGTACAAAGATCCATCAGCATGGAGCCTCTTCATGCAATTTATACTAACATGACTCAAGCGGCAGTGCCACAAGTAAGTGGTACTATCATCATCAACTCGTATCTTTTGGCACCAATATCATGAACATGTGTAACACTACGATCGAGATTCAATAAACCATTGAAGGTGATTATTCAAGAAAATAGAGTAACCATTATTCTCCTTAAATGAATAATCGTATTGCAATAAACACGATCCAATCATGTTCATGCTTAACGCAAGCACCAAATAACAATTATTTAGGTTTAACACCAATCCCGATGGTAGAGGGAGCGTGCGACGTTTGATCATATCAACCTTGGAAACACTTCCAACACGTATCGTCACCTCGCCTTTAGCTAGTCTCCGTTTATGTCGTAGCTTACATTTTGTGTTACTAATCACTTAGCAACCGAACCGGTATCTAATACCTACATGCTACTAGGAGTACTAGTAAAGTACACATCAACATCATGTATATCAAATACACTTCTTTCGACTTTTGCCAGCCTTCTTATCTACCAAGTATCTAGAGTTGCTCCGCCTCAGTGACTGTTCCCCTCATTACAGAAGCACTTAGTCTCGGGTTTGGGTTTAATCTTGGGTCTCTTCATTAGTGCAGCAACTGTTTTGCCGTTTCACGAAGTATCCCTTCTAGCCCTTGCCCTTCTTGAAACTTAGTGGTTTTACAAACCATCAACCATTGATGCTCCTTCTTGATTTCTACTTTCGCAGTGTCAAACATCGCGAATCACTCAAGGATCATTGTATGTATCCTTGATATGTTATAGTTCATCACGAAGCTCTCACAGCTTGGTGGCAGTGACTTTGGAGAACTATCACTATCTCATCTGGAAGATTAACTCCCACTTGATTCAAGCGATTGTCGTACTCAGACAATCTGAGCACATGCTCAACGATTGAGCCTTTCTCCTTTACTTTGTGGACAAAGAATCTTGTCGGAGGTCTCGTACCTCTTAACAAGGGCACAAGCATGAAATCACAATTTCATCTCTTTAGAACATCACTTATGTTCCTTGACGTTTTACAACGTTTTCGGCGCCTTGCTTCTAAGCCATTGAGTATTTTGTACTGAACTATCGTGTAGTTATCAGAAACGTGTATGTCGGATGTTCACAGCATCCACAGACGACGCTCGAGGTGTAGCACACCGAGTGGTGCATTAAGGACATAAGCCTTCTGTGCAGCAACGAGGACAATCCTCAGTTTTACAGACTTAGTCTGCAAAGTTTGCTACTATCAACTTTCAACTAAATTTTCTCTAGGAACATATAAAAACAGTAGAGCTATAGCGCAGGCTACATCGTAATTCGCAAAGACCATTAGACTATGTTCATGGCAATTAGTTCAATTAATCATATTACTTAAGAACTCCCACTCAAAAAGTACATCTCTCTAGTCATTTGAGTGGTACATGATCCAAATCCACTATCTCAAGTCCGATCATCAGGTGAGTCGAGAATAGTTTCAGTGGTAAGCATCTCTATGCTAATCATATCAACTATACGATTCATGCTCGACCTTTCGATCTCATGTGTTCCGAGGCCATGTCTGCACATGCTAGGCTCATCAAGCTTAACCCGAGTGTTCTGCGTGTGCAACTGTTTTGCACCCGTTGTATGTGAACGTTGAGTCTATCACACCCGATCATCACGTGGTGTCTCGAAACGAAGAACTGTCGCAACGGTGCACAGTCGGGGAGAACACAATTTCGTCTTGAAATTTTAGTGAGAGATCACCTCATAATGCTACCGTCGTTCTAAGCAAAATAAGGTGCATAAAAGGATTAACATCACATGCAATTTATAAGTGACATGATATGGCCATCATCACGTGCTTCTTGATCTCCATCACCAAAGCACCGGCACGATCTTCTTGTCACCGGTGTCACACCATGATCTCCATCAACGTGTCGCCATCGGGGTTGTCGTGCTACTCATGCTATTACTACTAAAACTACATCCTAGCAAAATAGTAAACGCATCTGCAAGCACAAACGTTAGTATAAAGACAACCCTATGGCTCCTGCCGGTTGCCGTACCATCGATGTGCAAGTCGATATTATTTATTACAACATGATCATCTCATACATCCAATATATCACATCACATCGTTGTCCATATCACATCACAAGCATACCCTGCAAAAACAAGTTAGACGTCCTCTAATTTTGTTGTTGCATGTTTTACGTGGTGACCATGGGTATCTAGTAGGATCGCATCTTACTTACGCAAACACCACAACGGAGATATATGAGTTGCTATTTAACCTCATCCAAGGACCTCCTCGGTCAAATCTGATTCAAATAAAGTTGGAGAAACTGACACCCGCCAGTCATCTTTGAGCAACGAAGTTACTCGTAGCGATGAAACCAGTCTCTCGTAAGCGTACGAGTAATGTCGGTCCGAGCCGCTTCGATCCAACAATACCGCGGAATCAAGAAAATACTAAGGAAGGCAGAAAAACGCACATCACCGCCCACAAAAACTTTTGTGTTCTACTCGAGAAGACATCTACGCATGAACCTAGCTCATGATGCCACTGTTGGGGAACGTCGCATGGGAAACAAAAATTTTCCTACGCGCACGAAGACCTATCATGGTGATGTCCATCTACGAGAGGGGATGAGTGATCTACGTACCCTTGTAGATCGTACAGCAGAAGCGTTAGTGAACGCGGTTGATGTAGTGGAACGTCCTCACGTCCCTCGATCCGCCCCGCGAACAATCCCGTGATCAGTCCCACGATCTAGTACCGAACGGACGGCACCTCCGCGTTCAGCACACGTACAGCTCGACGATGATCTCGGCCTTCTTGATCCAGCAAGAGAGACGGAGAGGTAGAAGAGTTCTCCGGCAGCGTGACGGCGCTCCGGAGGTTGGTGATGACCTTGTCTCAGCAGGGCTCCGCCCGAGCTCCGCAGAAACGCGATCTAGAGGAAAAACCGTGGAGGTATGTGGTCGGGCTGCCGTGGAAAAGTCGTCTCAAATCAGCCCTGAAACCTCCGTATATATAGGTGGGAGGGAGGGGAGGAGGCAGCCTCAAAACCTAAAGGTTTGGCCGAAATTGGAGGTGGAGGAGTCCTACTCCAATCCTACTTGGAGTAGGATTCCACCTTCCCACTTGGAAACTCTTTCCACCTTGTGTTTTTTCCTTCTCAAACCTTATGGGCCTTAGTGGGAACTTATTCCAGCCCACTAGGGGCTGGTTTATCTCTTCCCATAGCCCATGAGACCCCTTGGGGCGTGACATCCCTCCCGATGGTCCCCGGCACCCCTCCCGGCACTCCCGGTACACTACCGATGAGCCCGAAACTTTTCCGGTAATGCACGAATACCTTCCGGTAACCAAATGAGGTCATCCTATATATCAATCTTCGTTTCCGGACCATTCCGGAAACCCTCGTGACGTCCATGATCTCATCCGGGACTCCGAACAACATTCGGTAACCAACCATATAACTCAAATACGCATAAAACAACGTCGAACCTTAAGTGTGCAGACCCTGCGGGTTCGAGAACTATGTAGACATGACCCGAGAGACTCCTCGGTCAATATCCAATAGCGGGACCTAGATGCCCATATTGGATCCTACATATTCTACGAAGATCTTATCGTTTGAACCTCAGTGCCAAGGATTCATATAATCCCGTATGTCATTCCCTTTGTCCTTCGGTATGTTACTTGCCCGAGATTCGATCGTCAGTATCCGCATACCTATTTCAATCTCGTTTACCGGCAAGTCTCTTTACTCGTTCCGTAATACAAGATCCCGTAACTTACACTAAGTCACATTGCTTGCAAGGCTTGTGTGTGATGTTGTATTACCGAGTGGGCCCCGAGATACCTCTCCGTCACACGGAGTGACAAATCCCAGTCTCGATCCATACTAACTCAACGAACACCTTCGGAGATACCTGTAGAGCATCTTTATAGTCACCCAGTTACGTTGCGACGTTTGATACACACAAAGCATTCCTCCGGTGTCCGTGAGTTATATGATCTCATGGTCATAGGAACAAATACTTGACACGCAGAAAACAGTAGCAACAAAATGACACGATCAACATGCTACGTCTATTAGTTTGGGTCTAGTCCATCACATGATTCTCCTAATGATGTGATCCCGTTATCAAGTGACAACACTTTCCCATGGCCAGGAAACATTGACCATCTTTGATCAACGAGCTAGTCAACTAGAGGCTTACTAGGGACAGTGTTTTGTCTATGTATCCACACAAGTATTGTGTTTCCAATCAATACAATTATACCATGGATAATAAACGATTATCATGAACTAAGAAATATAATAATAACTAATTTATTATTGCCTCTAGGGCATATTTCCAACATATAGTTCATCACGAAGCTCTCACAGCTTGGTGGCAGTGACTTTGGAGAACCATCACTATCTCATCTGGAAGATTAACTCCCACTTGATTCAAGTGATTGTCGTACTCAGACAATCTGAGCACACGCTCAACGATTGAGCTTTTCTCCTTTACTTTGTGGACAAAGAATCTTGTCGGAGGTCTCGTACCTCTCAACAAGGGAACGAGCATGAAATCACAATTTCATCTCTTTAGAACATCACTTATGTTCCGTGACGTTTCAAAACGCTTTCGGCGCCTTGCTTCTAAGCCATCAAGTATTTTGTACTGAACTATCGTGTAGTCATCAGAAACGTGTATGTCGGATGTTCACAGCATCCACAGACGACGCTCGAGGTGCAGCACACCGAGTGGTGCATTAAGGACATAAGCCTTCTGTGCAGCAATGAGGACAATCCTCGGTTTTACAGACTTAGTCTGCAAAGTTTGCTACTATCAACTTTCAACTAAATTTTCTCTAGGAACATATAAAAACAGTAGAGCTAAGCGCAAGCTACATCGTAATTCGCAAAGACCATTAGACTATGTTCATGACAATTAGTTCAATTAATCATATTACTTAAGAACTCCCACTCAAAAAGTACATCTCTCTAGTCATTTGAGTGGTACATGATCCAAATCCACTATCTCAAGTCCGATCATCACGTGAGTCGAGAATAGTTTCAGTGGTAAGCATCTCTATGCTAATCATATCAACTATACGATTCATGCTCGACCTTTCGGTCTCATGTGTTCCGAGGCCATGTCTGCACATGCTAGGCTCGTCAAGCTTAACCCGAGTGTTCCGCGTGCGCAACTGTTTTGCACCCGTTGTATGTGAACGTTGAGTCTATCACACCCGATCATCACGTGGTGTCTCGAAACGACGAACTGTAGCAACAGTGCACAGTCGGGGAGAACACAATTTCGTCTTGAAATTTTAGTGAGAGATTACCTCATAATGCTACCGTCGTTCTAAGCAAAATAAGGTGCATAAAAGGATTAACATCACATGCAATTCATAAGTGACATGATATGGCCATCATCACGTGCTTCTTGATCTCCATCACCAAAGCACCGGCACGATCTTCTTGTCACCGGCGCCACACCATGATCATCCATCAACGTGTTGCCATCGGGGTTGTCGTGCTACTCATGCTATTACTACGAAAGCTACATCCTAGCAAAATAGTAAACGCATCTGCAAGCACAAACGTTAGTATAAAGACAACCCTATGGCTCCTGCCGGTTGCCGTACCATCGACGTGCAAGTCGATATTTCTATTACAACATGATCATCTCATACATCCAATATATCACATCACATCGTTGGCCATATCACATCACAATCATACCCTGCAAAAACAAGTTAGACGTCCTCTAATTTTGTTGTTGCATGTTTTACGTGGTGACCAAGGGTATCTAGTAGGATCGCATCTTACTTACGCAAACACCACAACGGAGATATATGAGTTGCTATTTAACCTCATCCAAGGACATCCTCGGTCAAATCTGATTCAACTAAAGTTGGAGAAACCGTCACTTGCCAGTCATCTTTGAGCAAAGGGGGTTACTCGTAACGATGAAACCAGTCTCTCGTAAGCGTACGAGTAATGTCGGTCCAAGCCGCTTCGATCCAACAATACCGCGGAATCAAGAAAAGACTAAGAAGGGCAGCAAAACGCACATCACCGCCCACAAAAACTTTTGTGTTCTACTCGAGAAGACATCTACGCATGAACCTAGCTCATGATGCCACTGTTGGGGAACGTCGCATGGGAAACAAAAATTTTCCTACGCGCACGAAGACCTATCATGGTGATGTCCATCTACGAGAGGGGATGAGTGATCTACGTACCCTTGTAGACCGTACAGCAGAAGCGGTAGAGAACGCGGTTGATGTAGTGGAACGTCCTCACGTCCCTCGATCCGCCCCGCGAACAATCCCGCGATCAGTCCCACGATCTAGTACCGAACGGACGGCACCTCCGCGTTCAGCACACGTACAACTCGACGATGATCTCGGCTTTCTTGATCCAGCAAGAGAGACGGAGAGTTAGAAGAGTTCTCCGGCAGCGTGACGGCGCTCCGGAGGTTGGTGATGACCTTGTCTCAGCAGGGCTCCGCCCGAGCTCCGCAGAAACGTGATCTAGAGGAAAAACCGTGGAGGTATGTGGTCGGGCTGCCGTGGAAAAGTCGTCTCAAATCAGCCCTAAAACCTCCGTATATATAGGTGGGAGGGAGGGGGCCTTGCCTTGGGGCTCAAGGAGCCCCAAGGGGGTCGGCCGAGCCAAGGGGGAGGACTCTCCCCCCCAAACCGAGTTGGACTAGGTTTGGTGGGAGGGAGTCCCCTTTCCTTCCCACCTCCTCCTTTTTTTTTCTTTCTCTCTTGATTTTCTTCTCCTTGGCGCATAGGGCACTTGTGGGCTGTCCCACCAGCCCACTAAGGGCTGGTGTGTCTCCCCCAAGCCCTATGGGCTTCCCCGGGGTGGGTTGCCCCCCCGGTGAACTCCCGGAACCCATTCGTCATTCCCGGTACATTCCCGGTAACTCCGAAAACCTTCCGGTAATCAAATGAGGTCATCCTATATATCAATCTTCGTTTCCGGACCATTCCGAAAACCCTCGTGACGTCCGTGATCTCATCCGGGACTCCGAACAACATTCGGTAACCAACCATATAACTCTAATACGCATAAAACAACGTCGAACCTTAAGTGTGCAGACCCTGCGGGTTCGAGAACTATGTAGACATGACCCGAGAGACTCCTCGGTCAATATCCAATAGCGGGACCTGGATGCCCATATTGGATCCTACATATTCTACGAAGATCTTATCGTTTGAACCTCAGTGCCAAGGATTCATATAATCCCGTATGTCATTCCCTTTGTCCTTCGGTATGTTACTTGCCCGAGATTCGATCGTCAGTATCCGCATACCTATTTCAATCTCGTTTACCGACAAGTCTCTTTACTCGTTCCGTAATACAAGATCCCGCAACTTACACTAAGTTACATTGCTTGCAAGGCTTGTGTGTGATGTTGTATTACCGAGTGGGCCCCGAGATACCTCTCCGTTCACACGGAGTGACAAATCCCAGTCTTGATCCATACTAACTCAACTAACACCTTCGGAGATATCTGTAGAGCATCTTTATAGTCACCCAGTTACGGTGTGACATTTGATACACACAAAGCATTCCTCCGGTGTCAGTGAGTTATATGATCTCATGGTCATAGGAATAAATACCTGACACACAGAAAACAGTAGCAATAAAATGACACGATCAACATGCTACGTCTATTAGTTTGGGTCTAGTCCATCACATGATTCTCCTAATGATGTGATCCCATTATCAAGTGACAACACTTGCCTATGGCCAGGAAACCTTGACCATCTTTGATCAACGAGCTAGTCAACTAGAGGCTTACTAGGGACAGTGTTTTGTCTATGTATCCACACAAGTATTGTGTTTCCAATCAATACAATTATAGCATGGATAATAAACGATCATCATGAACTAAGAAATATAATAATAACTAATTTATTATTTCCTCTAGGGCATATTTCCAACATGGAGATGTCCACATCCAAGGTCCTGAGAACACGCTTATGCCTCTGGCGGCTCTGCTTCTGAGCCACATGTGTGTGGTACTGACCCTTGGCCTGCATACAGAAAAGTGTCTTCATCTTGTCCTGCAGTTTGATCGCCCAAGATGGCATGGCAGACGAGCGGGGCTGAGAGGCAGTTCCTCTGTCAGCAGCGGTCTCTGTATCTGTATCCATGTGCTGAGAGGATGTAGATGGGTTGGCCCACTTTTCCTTGACGCGAAGCCTGATCGGGTCATGCACAATGTAATCAGACTGTGCGTAGAGCACCTCATCCGGAAAATCCTGCTCCCACTTATGGCAAATGTATGCGAACAGGTAAGGCCCGTAGATAGGAACCTTACGATTGATGATGCAGTTCCAGAACTCTGTGAACATCACATCTGAAATATCCAGCTGAGCAGACTCCTGAGACATAGCGTCCTCACACAGTAACAACATCTCAGCCAAGTATCCATGGACCTCATCAAAGTTACCACTCCGAGGGAAGAGGGTGTTGCGAAAGATCCGATGCATGATGTCCAGGTGCTTGGGAAGCACCCCCTTCCTCAGATACAGTGACTGCAGTCTGTCCTTTGCGGGGGCCCTATCGATGGGGGCTGCAGCATGAGGACGCATCCCAAGAGGAGTGTCAGCACCCTGAAAGTCAATGTGAAGGAACTGCATGAACTCAGTCCAGGAACCGGTCATCTTCTTCGACCCAGTCATCCAGATCATGGAACGCTGTGCATCAGGAGAAAAATGGACTGTGACATAAAACTGAGCTACTGCAGTGGGATCAAAGTCCGTCTTGAAGGTGATGATGTCTTTGATGCCCAGTTTGTCAACCAGAGAGAGGGCATCACCAAAGTATTCCATGTTCCGCTGAAGATGTGCCAGATCAATCCACTGAACAGAGACATGGTTCTTCTTGAAGGAAGCAATAACATCCCGATAAATCCTGCACTGGTCCCTCACCCAGACATTTTCAACCCCATCGATCACTTCCCTCTCCTTGAGATAGGGGTTCTTGGTGCGAAATTGCAGAAAGTCCTTTGGGGACATTGTACGGATATTGACCCTCTTGTCCTTGTGAGCGACCTTCTTGAAGGACTTCTTCTTGGGAGGCAGACCAGACGTGGCAGACCCCTCGGGCGCCTCTGTGTTGCGAAACTGTTTGGACGCCGTGTCCCGTGGGGGGTTCGAACGGCGAGCAGAGCCACCTATGACACAGACCACAAAGCGAAAAAAGAGGCGACAAGAAAAGTCAAGGCAATGAATCTTGAAAACGCAGAAAAAGTAAACATGCATTGCCAAGCATAAAAGAAATACACCGTGAATACTCCTGGCGGTAGTACCGCCAGCCCTGGCGGTAGTACCGCTGGGGCCTAGCGGTAGTACCGCCAGTCCTGGCGGTAGTACCGCTGGGGGTCATAGCGGTAGTACCGCTACCCCTGGCGGTAGTACCGCTGGGGACTTAGCGGTAGTACCGCTCGGGGTTTGACTTTCAGATCTGACATATAAAACTCGTTTTCGAGGGCAAGGACTGAACATGAACACTAAGACGTACACCCCAGCCCTACTGTCATGAGGAACACATAGTAACAAGAGGCACAAACATGCCTAGGCAAGAGAGAGCACGTTTTAGATCTAATCCAAGAGTTCAAGTATTCGATCTAAGACGATGAAATCCTAGAGCATGGCAACAATCACAACAACAAACCATCGGACCTATACCCCCCTCAAATATTTCCTACATGCCATCCAATAACTAGCCATAGGATCAACAGGATGAATCCAATCCCCAATGCTCCTAACCCTAGAACACGAAGAACAACCAAATAGAAGAAGGGAGGAGCTATACCGGGATTCATGGCTCTTGTAGTAGGAAGAAGAGATGAAGCAACCCTTCCACACCAACGGGGAGAAGGAGCTCCACGAAGTGAGATCCAAACAGGGGGTTTTCGGGCTAGGGGAGGGAGGAGCCGCGAGGAAGAAGAAACAGATGCAAAAATCGGGATCCCCCTCCCTTTATATAGCCCAAGGGGTACGGGCCAGCGGTAGTACCGCTGTGGCCCTAGCGGTAGTACCGCTGTTTGGCGGTAGTACCGCCAGATGCAGCGGTAGTACCGCTGGGGTCCTGGCGGTAGTACCGCCAGATGCAACTGTAGTACCGCTCCCCCTTGAAACCCTAGAAATTTTCTAGCCGATCGTGTTAGATTTTGAATCCTGGCGGTAGTACCGCCATACCTGGCGGTAGTACCGCTGGGGTCCTGGCGGTAGTACCGCTACCCCTGGCGGTAGTACCGCTGTACATGTTTCAACACGGGTAAGGAAAAAGGGAAACTTGGGCACATGACAAGTGAGTAAAAAGGAATGACATCCAAGAAAATGTACTGACTTGTCATTGTATATCCTCTCCTTTATACGCAAGAGAGGATGGAGGGGCGGTGGCCGAGGCCACCTATGTTTGAGACAATGGTATGACACCGCGAAGAATTATCCTTGGGTTCATGACCAATGCTCGTCTTTGAAGCACAAGTGCCATTTGTCAATGGCTAAAGTGAAAGACTAGATTGATTTACGCATAATGGGGGGAGGGAGAGTTCATTAAGAGAACAACACTCCCCCTATGTCCATGCCTACATCTAGACCAAGATGAAATATAAAGTGAGGTGCAACATGCCTAGTTTCAATCCATATTACTTGAATCAATGATATTTAGCTCATGCCTTAACTCCCGGAACCTTGCTTCATCTAGTGGCTTGGTGAAAATATATGCAAGTTGCTCTTCAGTGTGGATGAAGTGAACCTCAATATCACCTAGCTTGATATGTTCACGGATGAAGTGATGACGAATATCAATATGTTTGGTCTTGCTATGTTGCACTGGGTTGAGGGAAATCTTGATGGCGCTTTGATTGTCACATAGAAGAGGCACTTTGTCACAAGTGACACCATAATCCTTTAAAGTTTGCCTCATCCATAGCAATTGTGCACAACAACTTGCAGCTGCCACATACTCAGCTTCGGTGGATGATAAGGAGACACAGTTCTGCTTCTTTGAAGACCAACTTATCAAAGAGCGACCAAGGAATTGGCACCCTCCAGATGTTGACTTCCTCTCCACACAATCTCCAGCCCAATCTGAGTCAGAATAGCCAACTAGATTGAAGTTTGCTCCTTTGGGATACCAGAGGCCAAAGTTTGGGGTATGAGCCAAATATCGAAAGATTCGTTTGACAGCCATGTAATGACTTTCTTTTGGTGCGGATTGAAACCGTGCACATATCCCTACACTCAACATAATATCCGGTCTAGATGCACAGAGGTAAAGGAGGGATCCAATCATGGAGCGGTATACCTTTTGATCCACTGCTTTACCATTGGGATCACCTGTCAAGCTTGCATCTGGTTGGCATGGGGAACTTGACCGGTTTGACATCTTCGAGCTCGAACCGTTTGAGCATGTCTTGAGTGTACTTGGCTTGTTTGATGAATGTCCCTTCTAGACCTTGTTTAATCTCGAACCCGAGGAAAAACTTCAACTCTCCCATCATGGACATCTCAAACTTCTCAGTCATTAGCGCAGCAAATTCTTCATTGAATGAAATGTTAGGAGAGCCAAAGATAATATCATCAACATATAGTTGGCATATGAACAAATCCCCTTTAACCCTCTTAGTAAAAAGAGTGGGATCAATCTTCCCAATTTCAAACCCACGATCTTGTAACAACTCAGTAAGGTACTCATACCACGCGCGTGGGGCTTGTTTAAGGCCATAGAGTGCCTTATTGAGTTTGTACACATGATTGGGGAGCTTGGGATGTTCGAATCCCGGGGGTTGTTTGACATATACCAACTCATTTAAAGGACCATTAAGAAATGCACTTTTCACATCCATTTGCTGTAATTTGAAGTTATGATGAGAAGCAAAAGCAAGTAACATGCGAATAGATTCTAGACGAGCAACCGGGGCAAAGGTTTCACCGTAGTCGATACCCTCGACTTGGGAGTAGCCTTGAGCCACCAATCTCGCCTTGTTTCGAATCACAATTCCATTTGCGTCTTGCTTGTTCTTAAATATCCATTTGGTCCCAATGACATTATGTTCCTTCGTTGGTCGAGGCACTAAATCCCAGACTTGGTTGCGCTCGAAGTTGTTAAGTTCTTCGTGCATGACCATAAGCCAATCCTCATCATCGAGCGCTTCCTGTACCTGTTGAGGTTCACAATACGAGACAAACGCGTGATGCTCACAATAATTCCAAAGCTGTTGACGGGTAGATACTCCCCTTTTTAAACTACCAAGAACATTCTTCATAAGATGTGACTTGGCTTTCAGCTTGTTCGCATTCTTGGCTGCTCGACGCTCCAAGAGTTCTTCATTAGATAACGGGGGAGCATCGACTTGTATCTTTTGTTTGCCCTTGCGTCTTGAGCCGGTTGTTGGAGCTCCAGACGGGAATTGTGAAACAGTCTCCTGATCATTTTGTCCTTCGACTTGAGTAGGTTCACTAGTTTGATCTTGTATTAGTGGTTGCTCTTGATCTTGATCTTGTGCTGGTTCAGGGTCTGGTAGTAGTGCTTGAATATCATGGGGCATATCACCATTGTTAGGCAATTGATCTTGACCGTGAGCTTGATCAACTTGTTGAGAGTCTTCTCTTTGTTCATCGGAAGCGTGTGGGGCTTGTGGGGGTGATGGCTCCACTTGAGTAGAGCATTGTCCTTCTCCTTCGGCCACAAGGGGTTCCTCAATGGGGAGTATTTGACCAATCCCCATTCTTCTTATGGCTTCGGGAGGAATTTCATCACCTATATCACAAAGACCACTTTGCTCCACTTGGGAGCCATTATTTTCGTCAAACTCTACGTTACACGTCTCCTCAATTAGTCCGGTGGACTTGTTGAGGACACGGTAAGCATGAGAGTTTGTAGCATAACCAACAAAGATACCCTCATGTGCTCTAGAATCAAATTTAGCTAACCGAGCTCCCTTTTTAAGAATGAAACACTTACAACCGAATACCCGGAAGTACTTGAGATTGGGCTTGTTTCCAGTTAGAATCTCATACGGAGTCTTGTTCAAGCCTTTGCGGATGTAGAGCCGATTGGTCGCATGACATGCTGTGTTGATGGCCTCTGCCCAGAAGTTGTATGGAGATTTGAATTCTGCCATCATTGTTCTTGCAGCGTCTATCAAGGCCCGGTTCTTCCTTTCTGCCACACCGTTTTGCTGAGGGGTATATGGTGCAGAATATTGGTGCTTTATTCCCTCATCACCTAGAAACTCATCTAGGGTGTAGTTCTTGAACTCGGTGCCGTTGTCACTCCTAATCATCAAGATCTTTGCTTCATGTTGACGTTGCGCTTCATTAGCAAAGTTGATGACTGTTTGTTGAGTTTCACTCTTCCTTTTGAAGAAATATACCCAGGTATATCTTGAGTAGTCGTCAACAATCACTAAGCAATATTTTCTACCTCCAAGACTATCAAATGTTGGAGGACCAAATAGATCCATATGGAGGAGTTCCAATGGCCTCTTAGTGTAGATAAGAGTCGTTGGACGATGAGCAGTTTCATGAATCTTTCCTTCAATGCAAGCACTGCAAACACGATCTTTAGCAAAGCTCACATTTGTTAGTCCACGAACATGGTCCCATGTCAGGAGACTTTGCAAAGATCTCATATTGACATGAGCTAAACGGCGATGCCAAAGCCAGCCCACGTCAACTTTAGCCATTAAACATGTCGCAGTCTTAGTGGGTCGCCTTGAGAAGTTCACCACATAGAGACCATTTTCGACATGTCCAACATAGGCTACTTTAAGAGTCTTGCTCCTTAGGAGGAGCACGGTGTCAATATTAAAGAAAGTGGAAAACCCATGATTGCAAGTTGACGAACTGAAAGTAAATTGTAGGCAAGTGACTCAACAAGCATGACCTTCTCAATAGATAAATCTTGAGAGACGACCACCTTACCAAATCCCAATACCTTTGACGAGGATGCATCGGCGAATTGGACATGGGTGGGCATAGATGGAGAAGGATGCACATCCACCACTAAGTCCTTGCTTCCGGTCATATGATTTGTTGCTCCACTATCGAGCAACCATGACACCCCACCGGAAGCAAACTCCTGCAAAAGATCAAGGCTTGGTTTTAGGTACCCATTTTTTAATGGGTCCTTTCATGTTAGAGACAAGGGTCTTAGGAACCCAGATAGCCCATTCAATATCTTCATCGTAGGAACCAACAAATCTGGCATAAACATGCCCATCACTAGCACAACATAAAACATAAGAAGAATTGAGTTTGCCGGCTGTGTTAGTAGAAGCAGTTTTGCCCTTCTTGGGGTTCCCATAGTCCACCTTGTTCCTGTTCACCTTCTGAGTCCCCTCACCCTCTTTGACAAAGATGTCCATGAGGGTGAGAGATCGTTTGTTCTTGTTCTTCCTTTTACCTTTTGACTTGGAGGTAAGTCCAAGTCCTTCCTTTCCTACAACACCCTTTTGAGTGCTCAAGAGATCGTTCAGACTCTTCTCACCTTGTCTGCATGCCACAAGGCCCTTCTCAAGTTTCTCCTTTAACTTGGCATTTTCCTCCATAAGATGAACATGCTCACAACAAGGGTTAGTTGCACAAGTATTATCAATTAACACAAAGGGAGGACAAGTAGAGATCTCCTTGGTAAGCTTTGCTTGGAGTTGATCATGAGACTCTTTCAGAGAGAAATGAACACCTTTCAAGGCTTTGTGGGCCTTGTCAAGTATGTCAAACTCTTCTTTGAGTCTGTCACGGCCAACTTCAAGAGCATACTTTTCAGATTTAAGCATGCGAGTAAGAACAACATCATGATCTAGTTTCTTTTGCATTTTAGCGCAGTCATCGTTATATGACTCCTCAAGAGCCAAACGAAGAGTGCGCTCTTCTTCTAGAGCACTAGATAATTCGGCAATTTCATTGGCATAGTCACGGCTATGTCCCTGTAGCTCGGAGATAGTCTCCTCATGAGACTCAATGAGGTCAGTGGCCTCACCCAGTTGTTCCAAGAGAGCAACAAAGTGCTTCTTGGGTTCTCCCTTAATAGTGCATAGAAACTTATCAAGATCATGCTCATTAAGCTCTCCAACATCACTACCTTCTACACAATTTAACAATGAAGGAGCAGAAGCAATGTTGGTCTTAATGATGGGAGTTACCTGATTGGTACCTTTTGCCATGAGGCACTTGGTGATGTGGTTCTCGTTGGGGGCGTTGAAGAGAGACACCTTCTGGGAAGAGGTAGTGGCGATAGCAACAGTTGCTGTTGCCACTGTATCATCCTCATCGCCATCATCATCAGAAGGATACTCCTCCAGGGCCACCATCCCTTTTGGGTGAGGTTTCTTCACAAAGTTGTTCTTGATTGGAAATGATTTGGTTTTGTCTTTGCGAATTAGCTTGCCTCCGTTGTCTTCCCTCTTCTCATAGGGACATTCTGCCACGAAGTGACTCACGTTGCCACAGTTATAACATGTCCTCACTCGTTGTTTGGGTTTTAATCCACTCGAGTTGTTCTTGTTGAAGGTGGGTCTTGAGTTCCTTTTATTTCCCCAGAATTGCCTTGATGCAAGAGCCATGTGCTCATGATAAGCATACCTTGTGTCTTCAGGGCAGCTCTCCTCTTCCTCCTCTTCTTCTTCTTCAAGCATTGCTCTTGCTTTCAACGCAAGGTTGGGTGAAGTGGTTTTTGATCGGACACGAGCAAGTGCATTGTCGGATGTTTCGTTCATGATTGACAT
Organism: Hordeum vulgare subsp. vulgare; assembly: GCF_904849725.1. Classification (NCBI taxonomy): domain Eukaryota; kingdom Viridiplantae; phylum Streptophyta; class Magnoliopsida; order Poales; family Poaceae; genus Hordeum; species Hordeum vulgare. Next base: position 9,111,977 of record NC_058519.1, read on the forward strand.
TGCAATGAACTCATCCAACACTTCACTGGAAGACAAGGAGTGGAAGTCTGGCCGCTGACGAATGACAGATGACATGGCTTTATTGAAAGGCATGATGGCTTTGAGAAACTTGCGCTTGACCCATGTATCATCCACATCCTTACTCCCATGATCCTTTAGTGCCACAGCTATAGCAGTCACCCTCCGATAGAGATCACGAGGGTCCTCGTCTTCCTTCATCACAAACTCATCAGCCTTATCAAGTATCACTTCATAGTTGGATCGTTGAATACTTGAGCTTCCCTTGTACAGTACCATAATATGCTCCCAACAATCCTTGGCCAATGTGAAGGGACGCAAGTGGGGAAGATCTTCAGGTGGTACAGCAGACTAGAGAATAAACAACGCAGAGTGATTATATTGATTGTCTGCATCTTCTCTTGGAGTGAGGTTGCTTGGGTCATGGGGATAATATCCTTGCTCGATAATTTTCCACAAGTTTGTTGAGCTGTGATTCAAATGAGACTTAATAGAAAATACCCAGTTAGCAACGTCACCTCTCACAAGTTTAGGAGGAGGACCAACAGGATTAAGGCGAGGTGCGAGAACGGGTCCTCCATATGTCATGGGAGGTGGAACCGAAGCATATGTTCCAGTCCCATCCTTTTCGTGAGGTGAAGCAGGTTGCATACCTTTAGCCGCTTTCTTAGAGGAGTTGGCCTCCGAATCGGAAATGGTGGGTTTAACCACTAAAGCCGGTCCGGGTGAACTTTTAAGACCATCAATTAATTCTTTAAGCATGGTTTTGACTTCGCTCGTCAAGGACGTCTTGAGGGCGGCCATAGCCGTATTCAAGTCGTCCCTTGTGACCGAAGTCAAGTCCATGTCCTCGGGTTGCCCACGGTTAACTTCCTCTCCGCCTTCCATACTCTTCGGGTGGTTAAACCCTTAATAAAGAGACGTGGCTCTGATACCAATTGAAAGGATCGATATGGTTGGCTAGAGGGGGGGGGGTGAATAGACAACGACCACTTTTTAATTAATCTTAACAAGTTAAGGTAAACACTATACGGGTTCACAAATAATATGACAAAGAGGTGAACCCTATAGAAGCTAACAACTAGGGCTATTAAAACAAGTAAGATATAGTCACAAGCATAAGCAAATACAAAGTAAAGGTTAGAGATAACCACAAGTGGAACCGATGGAGACGAGGATGTGTTACCGAAGTTCCTTCCCTTTGACAGGAAGTACGTCTCCGTTGGAGCGGTGTGGAGGCACAATGCTCCCCAAAAAGCCACTAAGGCCACCGTATTCTCCTCACGCCCTCGCACGATGCAAGGTACCGTGATTCCACTATAGGTGCCCTTGAAGGCGGCGACCGAACCTTTACAAATAAGGTTGGGGCAACTCCACACAAAGCTTGGAGGCTCCCAACTAAACCACGAAGCTTCACCACAATGGAATATGGCTTCGAGGTGACCTCAACCGTCTAGGATGCTCAAACACCCAAGAGTAACAAGATCCGCAAGGGATTGGTGGGGGAATCAACTTTTCTCTTGGTGGAAGTGTGGATCTAGGCCTTCTCAACCAATCCCTAAAGAATCAACAAGTTTGATTGGCTAGGGAGAGAGATCGGGCACTTTAGAGCTTGTGGAGCAACAATGGAGCTTAGAGAGGTAAGAGATAGTGTTCCTCAGCTAGAAGAACCCTTTATATAGTGGGGGAAAAAATCAGACCGTTTTCCCACTCTCTGCCCGAGTACCAGCGGTACTACCGCTGTGCCGGAGCGGTACTACCGCTGCCTGGCGGTACTACCGCTGGCTGCAGCGGTACTACCGCTGGGCCTCCAGCGGTACTACCGCTGACACCAGCGGTACTACCGCCGGCCCCTTGGTAGTGCACAAGCACTACTACCACCGGGAAAGTCTTCGCAAAAGGGTCCGTCCACAAACTAACGCTAGGCAGGTGGAACAAAACACCTGGAGCGGTACTACCGCTGACCAGGGGCGGTACTACCGCTGTCCAGCGGTACTACCGCTGGGAGTCCAGCGGTACTACCGCTGGAACCAGCGGTACTACCGCTGGGGACCATTTTGCAGAGATAAACGAGACGAATAGGCGAGGGCCGCTCCAAAAGATAAGGAAAGGGAGAATGTGAAGTGTGCGTGTGTAAAGATAGATTCCACCCAAACCTTTCCACTACGGATCCCCTCTTAATAGTACGGCTTTCCTGTGACTCAAATAAAGAGAATCGTAGAGAGCGCCGTGCTTCCGTTCCAGAAGAGAGGAGACGTGTCGTCTTGTGCCGTTGACGAGTGTTACCTGAAACTTTAACACACACGGTTAGTCCTGTACGGTACTGTCATCAATCACCAAAATTACTTAGGCATAAACTATGCCCCAACAATCATGATAACAAAGAATGACGGGTGAAAATAGAGGTGTGGATGTTCATTGCTTACGTCGAATCTGTGATCCTTGAACTCAGAGGTAAACGTGCGAATGGTCTCGCAAACATAGTATCCGCATAGATGCGTTCCCCGTGGCTGCTGGTCGCACTTTACGAGAATAGAATATATATAATCAAAATAATAATCTAGCGTCATAAATGTATTGAAAATTAATAGAAGTATATCATACTACTACTTACCTGAGCCGCTCTAAAGGTCAGCTTCTCAGGCTTGATACCGGGAGTCACGCACTTGAACCGATTCCAAACCCTGCCCGACAAGGATAATGATTTGCTAACTTCTTCATTAATTGATATATCAGAAAATCATCGAAAGAGACTGATAGAGCACAAGAATGATTAAAATTACCCTTGGAGCATGTCCTGCAGGCTTTGGAACTGTTCCAAGGGTCTCGATAATGGGTCGAAGGCATCAACTCCCTTATCAATTTGAATGTCCAACAGAATCCAATGAAAACTGCACATGTATGTATATATATATATGTGTGTGTGTGTGTGTGTCAGTAACTTATCAATTACACTTATAAGTGAATGGACACAACAGAGTAAAGACCCTCACCTGAAGTTGTATGGAAACAGTATGTGGTCATAGAAATTTTGATCTATTAGAAACCTTAGAAGGTTTTCCTCCGTCTCCTTGGGATAATTAGTTAGAGTCGCTATATGTATTTTATCTGGGTCAATAAATCCAATATTTAGGATGCTCTTACTTTTACACTCCAGAATCTTCATTCTGCATAATAGAGTACAAGTTATATATAGACAATGAATTGAAATAACTAAACAAGTTATATGTAGACAACGAATTGAAAAACTTACAGACAATAGCAACTCATAAGCGATTTGTCGAGGGCGTCGCCATTGTACATCTGGAAGAGTTCATCAAAGTCGATATGGATTTCTTCGGTGCGGCCGTAGTACTCCCGTGGGACACTCAGCACGATCATCGTTCTCCCATTCTTTGATTCACGTAAGTACCATTTATGCAAGTAACGCATATTTGTTGGGAGATCATCTTTGCTGACCAAAGGCTCTCGCATGACAAACTATGGCTTAGGGGCTACCACAGCCTTGGGTATCCTGTCGTCTTGGGAAGCCAACAAATCTTCAACCGAGATACCACATTCATCCGCCAACTCCTTTGCTTTTTCAAAAGCTTGCCCCTGCACCGGAGGGGGAACATTCTCGGTTAACACCTTGAGGGGTGGGATCGACTGTTTGGCCTGGTTTCCAAGCTGAGGAACGTCTGATTTTTTCTTGCTTGTAGTTGAACTTGATTTGCTCCCACTTGCACTTACACGTGAGCTGCTCTTTTTCACTTCCTTCTGCAATGTGTGTGTATAGTCATCGGGCTTATAGTGTAAGTCATACTGTGATGGAGTGGTTAAGAAGTCTTTTGCCCATGCTATGTGCTTCTCGGTGTATTCCGGGCGGGGCACGGGTTCCTTCCTTTTCATCTGCGCATCATGCTATTCCTTTGCTATCCTCGCATTTTCCTCGGGGGTACGATCATAAGGTATGATAGGAAGATTAGCATGAGGTACCTTTGGGAGGGGCGACAGTTTGCGCTTTGGGGAGCTCCATCGGTTAGAAATCATCGACGGAGCGTTCTTGCTGGCACGCTTCCGCTTAGTATCCGGAGCGGGCGGCGGCGGAGACGGACGACCCAAGTCCGGCGGCGGTGATCGAGATGGACTCGTGTTGTGCTGGCCGACGTCATGTGGAGGGCTTGGAGGTAATGGAGGTGTAGGTGACCTGCGACGACTCGGAGGCGGTGTTGTCCTTGGGGCCGAGCCTGGAAGCTTGATGTAGTTCTTGTCCCATAGGATGACTCCACCCAGTACTTCTCCGAGTGTCCTCTCATCTTCGGGTCCAGCTATGTCGAGCTCCATATCATTAAACCCCGTCATGATTTCATCCACCCCGACTTTAGCAAAGCCAGCAGGAATCTCACGGCCATGCCAGCGTGCATCAGGGCCAGAAGGTAAAGCTTGTCCGACGGCCACCTTCATGGATATGTTCTTGAATTTCTGATGGAGTTCACATGATGTTGACTCCTTGATTCCATCCACGGGGTAGCCGGGACCGCCCTCTATCATTCTTCGTTCATCGTTGGGCGGGGCCTTAGATTCAGCCACGTTGCTTTTCCGCTTAGATGGGGCGCCGGTAATATCAACTGCAGGATCTTCCTGGCGCGGTACTCCTCTAAGCTCATCAATCTGCTTCTGTTGCTCGTTAATCTTGGCAAGCAACTGGTTGAACTTGTCATTCTCCTCATCCTGCCGCCGCTTCTTTGCTCTAGCTCGGCTTCTGTAAGTGTCTTGGTCTGTGGCAAACCCAAGCCACCACGGGTAAGAAGGACCGAAGCCTCGCGTTCGTCCTCCATGTTCGTCATTGCCGAAGAACAGTGTGAGCAAATCTTTATCTCTATCTGCAGTGAACTTTCTTTGTCCCTCCTTAATTTCTTTCACTATCCTTTTCCAATTCTCCCTGGGTATCCTAAGATCGTCATTGCAGATGAGGTCCCCTGTTGTTTCGTCGTACGACCCACCATGCGCAAGGAACCAATTTCTTGCTCTCAATTCCCACTCATCACGGAGTGGTTCAGGTACGATGCCTTTATCTATCAGATCTTGCTCTTTCTTATCCCACTTTGGGATGGCAGTCTCATAGCCCCCTGGCCCCAGCTTGTGGTGATATTTCTTCTTGTCGGCCCTTTATCTTGTTCTTTTCTGATAATGCCTGGGCATCTTCTCACTCCTTGTACTCTTGAAATGCCTTCCAGTGATTCGCCTGCTTGGCTAGATACCCCTCGAATACTGGCACTTTCTGTGTCTTCAGATAGTTTTTCCATAGCTTCTTCTTCCAGCTACGGAACAGTTCGGCCATCTTCTTCAGAGTCCACTGCTTGACTTTGGCCCTCAGTTTGTCTGCGGCGTCTTCATTCTCACATTCTGGCAGGTTGAAATGTGACATGAGGTCATTCCAAAGATTATCTTTGTACCTTTCGGCGACATAGTCACTATTGGCTGCCCCTTTGCGCTTGTTCCACTCCCGAACGCTGATCGGGACGTGATCCCTAACGAGAACTCCGCATTGCTTCTTGAATGTGTCAGCATCATTCTTAGGAATCTTGGGTTCGCCCGTAGGAAATATCACCTCAAATGTGTAATGCGTCCGTGCATCCAACTTTCTAGTCGGGCCTCGTTTCGTAGTTTTGCTCGATGTGGAGGCCTAAGAGGGATAAACATTCGTCAAATGAATGTATATGTATACAATATAGAGCTATCTCCAATATTTTTCACATATTACAAGTGATTGTCGAACTTCATATGTATACCTTACCGGACTTCTCCTCTTCACCGGCTTGTCCATCAGTTGAGCTATCACCTTCTCCGTCATTGGACTTATCTCCTACCCCATCGGCTTCATCTTCGTGTCGCTCGACCTCCATTCCAACGTCCTGGTTTAGATATGACGATGGAGATTCAGCTGGTTCAACGTCGGGGCCGTCTTTGATTATATCTTCCAGAAGTTCTTCCTCTTCGAGGTTCCTGATATGTGGATCCATAGTTCTGCAAAAAACGGATTCTCTTAACCTTTGTACCAAAAAAGAATTATTCTATCAGGAACTCCATTCCAAAACAACTTAAGTCCCGGGTCGTGGCTCCACCTGGGACTCCTAGATTTCTGCATAGTATTCAAAGTAGGAGTACTTTTCCAATTTGAGCATTGTGGATCTATAGTATTAAGCAAAACCAAATCGTAAAATAAAGTAGTATTAAAATTAGCATGCATTCAATTATAAGCTAATACATCATCACTTTTGTCCGTACATCATCGAATATTATCACTAATACTCCTCGAATACTATCATACATATAGCATCACTAATACATCTAGAACCGTAGCGCCCGACGGGTATCGACGCGGGCGGTGGACACCCAAAGAGAAGGAACCATCACAGGATCATAGCTCCGGTGAGATCCCCGAAGAACCTGCCAGGTATGCTCGAACCTCGCCTCCAACGCAACCATGTAGCGATGGACGTGCTCATCCTCCTCGCTGACACGGTGACGTACCACCTCCGCGGTGTCCGGAAGCCTCGGCACCCTAACTGGCCCACGCGACCACCACCAAACAAGGATCGGGTCAATGACGGGCTGGCTCCTCACCAACCTACGCCCCCCGGAAGGTAGCACCTCCCAATACCAGCCGGGCGGAGCCCAGTCCCGGACAGGGCCCCTCTGATCAAGCAGGTGTCCTCCGCCGAGTCGACGACGAGGATGCGGGATAGGCATCGTAAAATGAACTAAAAAATAAACTAGTTCTATTAATTTTCTTGCTAAAAATAAACTATTAACACTTAAGCATATACAATAGCAAAATTAAACTATTAACACTTATTTTCTTTTTCTTCTCCTCCTCTTCTTTTCTTCTCTTCTCCTCCTCTTCTTTTCTTCTCTTCTCCTCCTCTTCTTTTCTTCTTTTCTTATACACTATACACTATATACACTATAGCAAAATTCCTCCTCTCCTTATACACTATACATGTTGGGGAACGTCGCATGGGAAACAAAAAATTTCCTACGCGCACGAAGACCTATCATGGTGATGTCCATCTACGAGAGGGGATGTGTGATCTACGTACCCTTGTAGACCGTACAACAGAAGCGTTAGTGAACGCGGTTGATGTAGTGGAACGTCCTCACGTCCCTCGATCCGCCCCGCGAACCGTCCCGCGATCAGTCCCACGATCTAGTGCCGAAGGGACTGCACCTCCGCGTTCAGCACACGTACAGCTCGACGATGATCTCGGCCTTCTTGATCCAGCAAGAGAGACGGAGAGGTAGAAGAGTTCTCCGGCAGCGTGACGGCGCTCCGGAGGTTGGTGATGATCTTGTCTCAGCAGGGCTCCGCCCGAGCTCCGCAGAAACGCGATCTAGAGGTAAAACCGTGGAGATATGTGGTCGGGCTGCCGTGGCAAAGTTGTCTCAAATCAGCCCTAAAACCCCACTATATATATGAGGGAGGGAGGGGAGGGGGAATCCTCAAAACCTAAAGGTTTGGCGGAAATTGGAGGTGGAGGAGTCCTACTCCAATCCTACTTGGAGTAGGATTCCACCTTCCCACTTGGAAACTCTTTCCACCTTGTGTTTTTTCCTTCTCAAACCTTATGGGCCTTAGTGGGAACTTATTCCAGCCCACTAGGGGCTGGTTTATCTCTTCCCATAGCCCATGAGACCCCTTGGGGCGTGACACCCCTCCTGATGGTCCCCGGCACCCCTCCCGGCACTCCCAGTACATTACCGATGAGCCCGAAACTTTTCCGGTAATGCACGAAAACCTTCCGGTAACCAAATGAGGTCATCCTATATATCAATCTTCGTTTCCGGACCATTCCGGAAACCCTCGTGACGTCTGTGATCTCATCCGGGACTCCGAACAACATTCGGTAACCAACCATACAACTCAAATACGCATAAAACAACGTCGAACCTTAAGTGTGCAGACCCTGCGGGTTCGAGAACTATGTAGACATGACCCGAGAGACTCCTCGGTCAATATCCAATAGCGGGACCTAGATGCCCATATTGGATCCTACATATTCTATGAAGATCTTATCGTTTGAACCTCAGTGCCAAGGATTCATATAATCCCGTATGTCATTCCCTTTGTCCTTCGGTATGTTACTTGCCCGAGATTCGATCGTCGGTATGTGCGTACCTATTTCAATCTCGTTTACCGGCAAGTCTCTTTACTCGTTCCGTAATACAAGATCCCATAACTTACACTAAGTCACATTGCTTGCAAGGCTTGTGTGTGATGTTGTATTACCGAGTGGGCCCCGGGATACCTCTCCGTCACACGGAGTGACAAATCCCAGTCTCGATCCATACTAACTCAATGAACACCTTCGGAGATACCTGTAGAGCATCTTTATAGTTATCCAGTTACGTTGCGACGTTTGATACACACAAAGCATTCCTCCGGTGTCCGTGAGTTATATGATCTCATGGTCATAGGAACAAATACTTGACACGCAGAAAACAGTAGCAACAAAATGACACGATCAACATGCTACGTCTATTAGTTTGGGTCTAGTCCAGCACATGATTCTCCTAATGATGTGATCCCGTTATCAAGTGACAACACTTGCCTATGGCCAGGAAATCTTGACCATCTTTGATCAACGAGCTAGTCAACTAGAGGCTTACTAGGGACAGTGTTTTGTCTATGTATCCACACAAGTATTGTGTTTCCTATCAATACAATTATAGCATGGATAATAAACGATTATCATGAACTAAGAAATATAATAATAACTAATTTATTATTGCCTCTAGGGCATATTTCCAACATTCTCCCACTTGCACTAGAGTCAATAATCTAGCTCACATCACCATGTGATTCCAACGAATCCAACACCCATATAGTTATGGGGTCTGATCACGTCTTGCTCGTGAGAGAGGTTTTAGTCAACGGTTCTGAAACTTTCAGATCCATGCGTTCTTTACAAATCTTTATGTCATTTTATAGATGCTGCTACTACGTGCTATTCGGAAATGCTCCAAATATCTACTCTACTATACGAATCCGTTTCACTACTCATAGTTATTCGGATTAGTGACAAAGCTTGCATCGACGTAACCCTTTACGACGAACTCTTTAACCACCTCCGTAATCGAGAAAAATTCCTTAGTCCATTAGTTACCAAGGATAAATTTTGACCGCTGCTAGTTATTCAATCATGGATCACTCTCTGTACCTCTCAACAGACTTTGAGTCAAGGCACACATCAGGTGCGGTACACAGCATGGCATACTTTAGATTCTACGGCTAAGGCATAGAAGACGACCTTCCTCTATTCTCTTTATTCTGCCGTGGTCGGGTTTTGAGTCTTACTCAAATTCACACCTTACAACGCAAGCAAGAACTCCTTCTTTGCTGATCTATTTTGAACTCCTTCAAAAACTTGTCAAGGCATGCATCTTATTGAAACTTTCATTAAGCGCTTTTTGATCTATCTCCATAGATCTTTGATGCTCAACGTTCAAGTAGCTCAATCCAGGTATTCCTTTGAAAACTCCTTTCAAACAACCTTATATGCTTTACAGAAATTCTACATTACTTCTGATCAACAATATGTCTACCACATACACTTATCAGAAATTCTATAGTGCTCCCACTCACTTCTTTGGAAATACAAGTTTCTCATAAACCTTGTACAAACCCAAAATCTTTGATCATCTCATCAAAGTGTATATTCCAACTCCGAGATGCTTGCACCAGTCCATTGAAGGATCACTGGAGCTTGCATATTTGCTAGTATCTTTAGGATCGACAAAACCTCCTGGTTGTATCACATACAATGTTTGCTCAAGGAAACCGTCGAGGAAACAATGTTTTGACATCCTACGTGCAATATTTCATAAACAATGCAGAAACTACTAACATAATTCTAACAGACTTTTAGCATCGCTACGAGTGAGAAAGTCTCATCATAGTCAACTGTTTGATCTTGTCGAAAACATCTTTGCGACAAGTCGAGCTTTTCTTAATAGTGACTTCTCACCGTCATCGTCTGTCTTCCTTTTTAAAGATCCATCTTTACTCAATAGTCCTATGACCATCAAGTAGTTCTTCCAAAGTCTACACTTTGTTTTCATACATGGATCCTCTCTCGGATTTCATGGCCTCCAGCCATTTGTCGGAATCCGGGCCCACCATTGCTTTCTCCATAACTCGTAGGTTCACAGTTGCTCAACAACATGACCTCCAAGACAGGGTTACCGTACCACTCTGCAGTAGTACGCGACCTTGTCAACCTACGAGGTTTGTAGTAACTTGATCCGATGCTCGATGATCACCATCATCAGCTTTCACTTCAATTGGTGTAGGCGCCACAGGAACAACTTCCTGCGCCCTGCTACACACTGGTTAAAGTGATGGTTCAATAACCTCATCAAGTTCTACCACCCTCCCACTCAATTCTTTCGAGAGAAACCTTTCCTCGAGAAAGGACCCGTTTCTAGAAACAAACACTTTGCTTCCGGATCTGAGATAGGAGATGTACCCAACTGTTTTGGATATCCTATGAAGATGCATTTATCCGCTTTGGGTTCGAGCTTATCAGGCTGAAACTTTTTCACATAAGTGTCGAAGTCCCAAACTTTCAAGAAACGACAGTTTAGATTTCTCTAAACCTTAATCTATACTGTGTCATCTCAACGGAAATATGCGGTGCCCTATTTAAAGTGAATGCGGTTGTCTCTAATGCATAACCCATAAATGATAGTGGTAATTCGATAAGAGACATCATAGTATGCACCATACCAAATGGTGCGTGGCTATGACGTTCAGACACATCATCTCACTATGATGTTCTAGGTGGCATGAACTGCGAAACAATTTCCACATTGTCTTAACTACGTACCAAAACTCGTAACTCAGATATTCATTTCTATGATCATATCGTAGACAGTTTATCCTCTTGTTACGACGAACTTCTGTCACATCCCTGACCCTTAAGCAAGATAGCATTGTGCTCATGTCTTCTTTGCATTTGCATCTAAGAAGTTTCAACAAAAACAACAAAGTGGCATAGGAAAAACTCAAAACCCTAGCCACCATTTCAATTAAAGGAAATCTCAAACTAGTTCAAAATCAATGAACCCAAAATGGCCTCAAGAAATGTTCAAACTTTCTGGTAAATCATGAAAGTAAATGAGCATTGGAGAAAACTATTTTCTTGACACCTTAAGCTTTTTGAATAAAAGAAAAAGGCTACTGGTTTCAAGTATTAAATTTGAAATCAGAAACTATGAATTTCCAAAAATGTTGAAAACCTTGGAAATGAGTAGGGATATTATATCAAATATTAAGGAGGTCTAAAATAGTTTTTACTTTTTTGTTTTGGAGCTGAATTAATTGGCAAAACAATAATTAGCAAAACAGAAAAACAAAAAAACAGAGAAAATGGAAAAAACTTACCTGTCACCCAAGCCTGGCCCGGCCCATCCCTGGCTGGTCCCCTCCCTCGCGCCAGTAGGCAGCAGGAGGTGGCCGCCGCCCCCTCCGGCGTGGCCACGCACCTGCATGCGTGCCTGGCCGCCGCCTCGCGCTGACGACGACGGGGATAAGCTCCCCAGAGCCTCCCCTATCCATTCCCCGCCTCGGTTCTCTTCCTCCGCCCGGATCTCTTCCTCCTCCTTGCTGCCGCCATTAGAGCCGAGCTCGAGCTCGAGCTGCCCGTGCCCCTGGCCATAGGATTCCCTCCCAGAGCACGCCATTAGCTCCGCCTCGTCGCCCTGGTCATCTCTGCAGAAGCCGAAGCTTCCTCGAGCCCTGCAACGCCCGCAACGCCGTCGTCTTCCACCTCCGGCCGCCGGACATCTCCCGTCGATTCGCTTCCTCGGGCGCATCCCCGAGCCCCTCTTCAGCGCCATCGGAACCTCCGTGAGCCCGTCGTCATTTCCCCTCTCGCCCCACGCTCTCCCGTGCATCGTATCCTAGTTCCCCACCAAGGACGAGAGCTTCTCGCCGCCGGCCATGTCGCTGCCGTCGCTGTGATGACTGATCGACGCGCCCGAGCTAGGATTCGAGCTCCTGGAGCCTCCAGGAGCGTGCCGAGCCCTCCAGCTGCCCTCCCCGTGCCCTAGAACCGCCCCTCATAGAAGGCCGAGCTTCGGCCGCCGCTCCGGCTCTTCGCCGACGCCTTTTCCGGCGACCCTAGCCTCCCCAGATGGTCCTGCCAGATCGGCCACTTCGCGAGAATGCTGTAGCTGCAAACCGCGTGCGTTTTGGTGCTGTGCAGCGCCGTCTAGGTCGCCTCCGGCGAGCCCTCCGCCGTGGGCCTGGTCGCCGGCGACCACCCTCCGGTGGGGGTCGACGTGGCAAGCTAACCCAGCAGATTAGTGACCTAATCACTCGCTGACAAGTGGGCCCAAGGCCAAGTCAAACCTCAGTTAGGGCTGGTCAGCGCGGGATTAGTCCCAGAGAGGCTGACCAGTGGGGCCCCCCTGTCAGGTTTGACCTGAACAGGTCGGCTGACCTGCTGACGTCAGCCTGAGGCAATAAATAGAATTTCCAGTTTAAAACTAATTCAGGAAATTGCTAAAATTTGTAAAAATCATAGAAATTAATCTGTAACGCCAATGAAAATAATTTATATATGAAAAAGTATCAAAAAAATTCAAGGATTCTGATTATGCTATTTTCAACCATGTTTGAAAAAGTTACAGAACCCTAAATTGTGGAATAAGGAATAACTCAATTCTTTTAATCACTTTATAAATGGAATTTGCAAAAATATTCAAATTTCATTATATATGCAATGATCACACACTGCCCTAATTACAAATCAGTACCATAACATGACATTTCATGCATGTTAACATCAAGCTGATCTGAGCATCAGGTCGAATCAATTAAACCGGTATCCGAGAATACCCCGTTTGAATTGCTATTCGAATGTGATTCAAATCAACTCTAAACCTAATACATGTTGAAAATAATAACTTATCACCTTGCATTCTCATGCTATGCTCATGCATCATTTTGAGTGCATATGATTGTTATTGAATGTTGCCATTCTTTTCGGTAGGCTCCGCACCCCCGGATTCCACCGAATATCCGTCTGACGGATATCGTTCCTCCTCTGAGCAACAAGGCAAGCAACCCTTTTGATCATCCCGATAATTCCCATGTTCTTGCTCCTGCACTTATTTATTGCATTAGGATCAAATGCTACAACTGCTTTTGCCACGATAGTTGAACCCACTTCCTTTGCATGACCAAACCTTGTCACAGTAAATAGCCGAACCTTGCAACCTAGCATACCTGGTAGTTCTTGAGCTATGATGTGCCTTATCCTGCTATGCATTCTATGCTTAGAGTTGTGTATGGTCTGTCATCTGGGAGATGAACAGAAATGTGGAATGTGTTCGGTGAGCAAAGGTTGTCTGTTGAACTTGATTTGGTAAAGGTACCGGTGAAAGGCTGTGTAGAAGTACATGGCGGGTTGTTTCATTGGAACCGTCCTTAGGAACTGAGTTCCGTGTATGTGATCCAAGACTAGATACTACCACATGCTGGGCCCTGAAATATGACCCCGCTCGCCCTATTAATCGCGTAGTACTCGGTCCAGGAGTTGCAAGTAGTTTCTGGTGTTATAGTAATGCTGGAGGCCGTGCATGGTGCTGACCTGAGAGGTGGGCCGTGATGCGGTAGGCAGTGGCACGGTGTACCAAGTGGCACCCGGATGGTGGGCTTGGGAACCCTGCGCACATCGTTTGAGGCCGTGGCGGAAACCTCGGCCAAACTTCCGTACGGGTTACTCTCAGATAGGCGATAAACCTGGACTAGGTACTAGTGTGGTTAACGGTCGTGGCCGACTCCCTCGCTGGGCTTCCGCTTGAAGGTTGCCGAGGTGCATGACGTGCACATAGCGATAAGTGGCGAGAGCGTGTGTGACGAAGTACACCCCTGCAGGGTTATGATCTATTCGAATAGCCGCGTCCGCGGATATGGACTACTTGGAGACATATGTTGTTCATAGATAACTTCAATGGCTACTCATAAAATTGTCAAGATAAGCGTGAGTGTCGTGGACGGCATTTCCGTATGGAGACGGAATGATTCCACGATAGTGTATTGTTGTGGTGTTAGTGGACTCGTGTGCGAGAAATCAAGTTGTCAAAATTATTTAAAAATGCAAGTTGTCTAGCCACGAGACAAATGCTGGCTTCCCGCATGAAACCCCACAATACCTTTTGATACCCTGCATGAGTAGTAGTTCTCCTAAAGTCTTGCTGAGTACCTTCGTACTCATGTTTGCTTAATAAATGTTGCAGAGGTTGCTAATGACCCTAATGGAGGGTTCTTCGTAGACATCGACGACGACGAGTAGCTGGTGTCCCAGCTACGATCTGGCCCTACGTCGGCTCTGTAGTATAGTCAGGCCATGTGCCTTCTAGTTGCCCTGTCTGTACCCAAACATTTTATAACCTTCCGCTGGCTTGCATTTGTATGACTGCTATTATGGGTCGAGAGACCTTAATGTGTAATATTATGTGTGTGGCTCTTCCGAGCCTCTTGAATAAAGGTTGTATGTTTATGGTTATGTTGTGATGCCATCGATGTATCTATACATATCGGTATGCCATGCGTACGTGTGTCATACTTGATATGTATGGGGTTCGAATACCTAGTCGTGAACTTTAGTAGCACTCCTTACAAGGAAATGCCCCTTTGTGATCCAACGAGCCTTGGTAGTCCGCTACTGCTCCGGACACATTGGTTGACCGGCATGTGTCCTTCTTAGCCGCTGTGTCTGTCCTCTTTGGGAAATGTCACGCGACGTAATGGAGTCCTTGTAGCTTGCTACGACTCGTCTACGTTCGCTGATGACCGACACCTGCTTTGTTGGGTCATGTATGCCTGTCCTTGTGCGGAACTGCCACTTTGGTTTATGACTAGACATGTCGATCCGGGTTCTTTGACATTGGATTGCTAGCGACACCTATCGCATACGTGAGTCAAAAGACGCAAACGGTCCCGGCTAAGGTAAGGCTGCAGCCGTGGAGTTAACCGTGCGTGAGACCACAAAGAGATGCGATGTGTTACAGGCTGGATTCCTATGTCTTAGGATCGGGGTCCCGACAGCGTTGGTATCAGAGCCTGACTGACTGTAGGATTACTAAGCTAAACTGGTCGAAGTTGAGTCTAGAATTTCTTAGTTATATATAAGGGAATTGTTTGTGGAAGGGAACGTAACACTCTTGTTCTCTTCTCAAGATATTCTATTCTGGTCATCCTCGTCTTTTCTGCGGGAATTAAGGACTAGGTTACTCATCTTCTCCTAGGCTCGTGTTTCTGCTCGGTAGATTATAGGACTACGGGCCGAGAGATATTGGGTTTCTTTTATTCCTTGGAAGCAGGAAGTAAGTTTGGTGACCAGAGAGTTGAACTTGATAGTTGAGTGGTTACGCTATTCCATTTTTGGGTTGTCTCAAAATTTGTTTTTGAGCATTTACAGCCGTTATGCTGCCCAATTTTGCATTCAGAGCTCTAATGCTTTTGCATTACTCTCTATTTACAGATGCCCGACCGTCCTTCTCGTCAGGTGGTACGTCTGACCAGGTGCATTGATGTGCCGGGTCATACGGCCATGCTGGTCAGGGTGATGTTGGTGTGCGGTTACCGCTGGTACCCCGAGTACACGGTAGAGGAACAGTACTGAGACTTCAACCAGAGCCAGTACATCTGCACTGTTAGGGTATTTCCAGACTACCCTGGAGCTGAGAAGCCAATCCATTGGTCTTATGGGTTGGGGGTCACCGTTGACATGGTAGTTCAGGATGCTGCCTATTCAATGCTTACTATTATGAGAGCAAGACATGCACTGCTGCAGAATTCAGAGTTCTGCTATGTTCCGGCCTCTCAGTCTGGTGAAGAGGGATACCTCAGTGGAGTCTATTTTGATTCTTCTATGGAGGATCCACTTCTGCAGTCCACTGTTGAGATGCTAGAGAACAGAGACAAGGATGCTCGTGCTCTCCGCATGGAGCTTTATGCTACCCGTGCCCGTTTGTGGACAGCTTTGACGCAGCTGGCACCGGTAGTCCAGACAGGGTATGGAGAGATGGAGATGCTGAACCCTGTTAGGAGCCATCTTCCGGCCCACGTTGACTGGCCAGCCATAGGAGGAGTCACACCTCTTCGGGGACCCCTCTTACCACCAGTCAGGGGACCAAGGCCACATCCGTGTCCTTATGGATCACAGGGATCTCAGGCTAGAGTGTTTCCTGATCCGCAGGTTGAGCTTCCAGGTCATGGAGGTAATCTCTATGAGATGTTCTATGCGGATGCCTGAGCTGTGAGCGGAAGGATAGTATGGTAGTAGCCGTACGTTCACAGTCCTGCGTGACTTGTGAAGTATGGTAGTAATGTGAAATGAATTCCGGAGGCCTAGATAAATAATGTATAGGAAGCTTGTAAGCCTCTGATGAGTAGTTCCACCATTTCAGTAGTTTGCTCTTCGGGTAAGTTTGTACTGAACTATGTAAGGGTGTGTATGAACCATGGTGTATATATAGCAGTTGCTTGTTACCATGTTGTTCGGATATTCATTTCCGCATTCCGTGTGTTCAGTACATTCTTAATCCATAGCTAGTATTGATATGATATTGGTCTAAGCTATGAGTTTGTTTGTCAGGATGGTGTTCACCAGGTTGAACCGTGCCCCTGCTCATGAGCAAGGTGAGGGTAGTCAAGCGTCGCAGGAAGACCTGCCTCACCCACCTTCTTTGGTAGAAGTGATGCTTGAGGCAGAAAGAAACAAAAGGGAGACCAACCGACTGCTAGAGCGTATTGAGCAGAATACGGCTCGACAACCTAGGAATGCTGCAGTGTCCCACAATGACTTTGTGAAGCTGAATCCTCCAAAGTTTCATCATTCCGTCGATCCCCTCGACACTAATGACTGGCTGTGCAACATCTCACGCAAGATTCGCTCGGCGAATGTGTCTGAGGCCGACAAGGTGACCTTTGCGGCGTATTTCCTGGAGGGACCCGCCAATCTGTGGTGGGAGAATTTTGAAGCTATGCGTCCCGCTGAACCAGTGGCCACATGGGCAGACTTCAGTGCAGCTTTTCGTCTGCACCATATTCCAGAGGGCCTGATGGACAGAAAGAGAGAGGAGTTCTCTGCCTTCACTCAGGGCAAGTTGTCTGTGGATGCCTATAGCCGCGAGTTCGGTAACCTCGCCCGCTATGCAACAGAGGAGGTGTCTACTGACGCCAAGAAGCAAGCAAGATTCCGTAAGGGTCTGAGCCCTGAGCTCCGTCGAGACCTGCGCCTCCATGAGTGTGCAAGTTTTCAAGCCCTGATCAACAAAGCGATCAGTGCGGAGACTGGTCATACTGACTTCGAAGCCACAAGGAAGCACTCCCGTGACTTTGGCTCATCTTCTGGTTCCGCGTTTCCAAAATGCAGGCTGTGGGTTCCAAACAGTTCTCTGCCGCCAAGATACACTCCGAGGCCATCCTACGTGGCGCCTCAAACGAATCAGGCCAACCCTCCAGCAAAAGCTTATGGTGGTCCAGCTAGCAATGCTGCACCACGTGCCAACCAGGTGATATGCTACAAGTGTGGAGAACCAGGGCATTATTCCCGTGAGTGTCCTCAGAATGTGGGTGCCAAGCAACCCGGAAAGTCCGTCGGGCAGGCCAAGTCAGGCAAAGCTTATTATGTGAAGCCAACTCGTGCACGTGGCCGTGTGAACTATGTGTCAGCAGAAGAAGCTGCAGAGGATCCCGACGTCATGCTGGGTACACTTCTTGTTAATCATCACCCAGCGTCCGTTCTCTTTGACACTGGGTCTTCTCATTCCTTCATTTCGGAAAGTTATGCACAGTTGCATAACATGTCATTTTGTGATATGCCAATACCATTGGTTGTCCAAACCCCTGGTAGTAAATGGCAAACCTCTAGGATAACCTATGACAATGAAATTCTAGTAGACAGGCTAGTTTTTCTAGCCTCATTGATAGCATTGAAATCTTCGGATATTAATATCATCTTGGGCATGGACTGGATGTCAGCTCACTATGCCAAGATTGATACTCATTCTAGAAATGTCCAACTTACCCATTCCTCGGGTGAGATAGTAAATGTCTCTACTCGAGTTGCCAAATGCCAACTCTATTCCCTAAATGCCAACCCTCTTCCGGAACTTGAAGACATTCCGGTAGTCCGTGACTTCCCGGATGTTTTTCCAAAGGAACTGCCAGGAATTCCACCTGACAGAGATGTAGAGTTTGTGATAGATCTTGTTCCGGGAACTGTCCCAATAGCCAGAAGACCTTATAAGATGGCACCCCTAGAGCTAGCCGAACTTAAGAAGCAATTAGATGCGGCCTTGAACAAAGGTTTCATTCGTCCTAGCTCTTCTCCTTGGGCTTGTCCCGTCCTCTTCGTCAAGAAGAAAGACGGAACGGATCGGATGGTTGTGGATTATCGACCGGTTAATCTGGTCACCACAAAGAACAAGTATCCGCTCCCCAGGATCAACGATCTGTACGATCAGCTCGCTGGATCCTCAGTCTTCTCCAAAATGGATTTGAGGTTGGGATACCATCAAATCAAGATTAAGAACAGGGACATTCCAAAAACGGCTTTTGTTACTCGTTATGGCCAATATGAGTACACCGTTATGTCCTTCGGTTTAACCAATGCCCCAGCCACTTTCTCTCGGCTGATGAACTCAATCTTCATGGAGTATTTGGATAAATTCGTCGTGGTATACCTCGATGATATTCTCATCTACTCGAAGAATGAACAAGAACATGCCGAGCATTTAAAGCTGGTATTGATGAAACTTCGAGAGCATCGCCTTTATGCCAAATTTTCAAAATGTGAATTCTGGTTACCAGAAGTGACCTATCTAGGCCACGTAATCTCTGGTAAGGGTATTGCTGTCAATCCCGAGAGAGTTCAAGCTGTCCTTGATTGGACTCAACCTGAATCGGTTAAGCAAGTTAGGAGTTTTCTTGGTCTAGCGAGCTATTGTCGCCGCTTTGTCGAGAATTTCTCCAAGGTTGCAAAGCCTCTAACTGAACTCATCAAGAAGGATAAAAAGTTCGAGTGGACACCACAGTGTGAGCATAGTTTTCAGGAACTGAAAAGACGCCTGACTTCTGCACCTGTGTTGCTACCACCAGATTTTTCTAAGGACTTTGTTATCTATTGCGACGCCTCGCGACAAGGATTAGGTTGCATTCTCATGCAAGATCGTCATGTGATCGCATACTCATCTCGACAGTTGCGTTCACATGAGGATAATTATCCCACACATGACCTTGAGCTTGCAGCTGTGGTCCATGCACTAAAAACCTGGCGACATTACCTTTTGGGTAATCGCTGGGAAATATTCACTGATCACCAAAGTCTGAAATATATCTTCACCCAGCCGGATTTGAATCTCAGGCAAAGACGGTGGGTTGAGTTGATCTCGGATTACGACTTAGGGATAACTTACACCCCGGGGAAGGCCAATGTTATGGCCGATGCACTAAGTCGTAAATCTTATTGTAACAATTTGATGCTACAACAAGGTCAACCACATCTCCATGAGGACTTTCGGAAGTTGAATCTTCATATTGTTCCTCAAGGATTCCTTTCTACCCTGGTGGCGAAGCCAACTCTTAAGGATCAAATTATAGCTGGCCAAAAGCGTGACAAGGGTATATCACGGATCAAGGAGAATATTTTTAGCGGAAACGCTAAAGAATTTTCCATGAACGATCAAGGTGTTGTGTTCTTCCAGAATCGTTTAGTGGTTCCTAAGAACCCACATCTAAGGCAGTTAATCCTTAAGGAGGCTCATGATTCTCCTCTCACCATTCATCCTGGTAGTACTAAGATGTATCACGACCTACGCCAGAGGTTCTGGTGGACTAGGATGAAGAGAGAAATTGCTGAGTTCGTTGCTAACTGCGACGTTTGTCGCCGAGTTAAGGCAGAACATCAAAGGCCTGCTGGCACCCTTCAACCTTTAGCTATTCCTGAATGGAAATGGGATAAAGTTAGCATGGATTTCATTACCGGATTTCCCAAGACCAAGAAAGGAAATAATGCTATCTTTGTGGTCATTGACCGTCTTTCCAAAGTGGCTCATTTTCTTCCTGTTCGTGAGAGTATAACAGCTAGCCAGCTAGCAGAGTTATATATCTCTTGGATAGTGTATCTTCATGGTGTTCCCCTAGAAATTAACTCGGACCGTGGAAGTATCTTTACTTCTCGCTTCTGGGAAAGTTTTCAGAATGCCATGGGGACTCACTTATCTTTTAGCACTGCTTTCCATCCTCAATCAAGTGGTCAAGTAGAAAGAGTGAATCAAATCCTAGAAGATATGCTCCGAGCCTGTGTTATTTCGTTCGGTATGAATTGGGAGAAGTGCCTTCCATTCGCCGAATTCGCTTATAACAATAGTTATCAATCAAGCTTGGGCAAAGCCCCTTTTAAAGTTCTCTATGGACGAAGATGTCGAACACCTCTTAATTGGTCAGAAACCGGAGAGAGGCAACTCTTTGGCCCGGACAGGATCCAGGATGCAGAAGAGCAAGTTCGCATTATTCGTGAAAAGTTGAAAACAGCCCAGTCTCGTCAAAAGAGCCAATATGATCGTCATCATAAGGCTGTGACCTTTGAAGTTGACGAGAAGGCTTACCTTCGGGTTACACCTTTAAAGGGTACCCATCGATTCGGTATCAAGGGCAAATTGGCTCCTCGTTACATTGGTCCTTTTCGCATTCTTGCCAAACGAGGAGAAGTTGCCTACCAGTTGGAACTTCCTCCACATCTTTCCAAGGTTCATGATGTTTTCCACGTCTCGCAACTCAGGCGTTGGTTGTCGGATCCTATCCGTGAAGTGGACCACGAAACGCTTGATCTCCAAGATAACCTTTCATACCGAGAATACCCCATGCGTATTCTTGATCAAGCCGAGCGTACCACTCGACGTCGAAACCTCAAGTTTCTTAAAGTTCAATGGTCAAATCATTCTGAAAAGGAGGCAACTTGGGAAAGAGAGGATCGTCTCCGACTTGAGTATCCTGCGTTATTCCCGACGACTTCTAAATCTCGGGACGAGATTCTTTTGAGTGGGGGTGAGTTGTCACATCCCTGACCCTTAAGCAAGGTAGCATTGTGCTCATGTCTTCTTTGCATTTGCATCTAAGAAGTTTCAACAAAAACAACAAAGTGGAAAAGGAAAAACTCAAAACCCTAGCCACCATTTCAATTAAAGGAAATCTCAAACTAGTTCAAAATCAATGAACTCAAAATGGCCTCAAGAAATGTTCAAACTTTTTGGTAAATCATGAAAGTAAATGAGCATTGGAGAAAACTATTTTCTTGACACCTTAAGCTTTTTGAATAAAAGAAAAAGGCTACTGGTTTCAAGTATTAAATTTGAAATCAGAAACTATGAATTTCCAAAAATGTTGAAAACCTTGGAAATGAGTGGGGATATTATAACAAATATTCAGGAGGTCTAAAATAGTTTTTACGTTTTGTTTTGGAGCTGAATTAATTGGCAAAACAATAATTAGCAAAACAGAAAAACAAAAAAACATAGAAAATGGAAAAAACTTACCTGTCGCCCAAGCCTGGCCCGGCCCATCCCTGACTCGTCCCCTCCCTCGCGCCAGTAGGCAGCAGGAGGTGGCCGCCGCCCCCTCCGGCGCGGCCACGCACGAGCGTGCCTGCCTGGCCGCCGCCTCGCGCTGGCGACGACGGGGATAAGCTCCCCAGAGCCTCCCCTATCCATTCCCCGCCTCGGTTCTCTTCCTCCGCCCGGATTTCTTCCTCCTCCTTGCTGCCGCCATTAGAACCGAGCTCGAGCTCAAGCTGCCTGTGCCCCTGGCCATATGATTCCCTCCCAGAGCACGCCATTAGCTCCGCCTCGTCGCCCTGGTCATCTCTGCAGAAGCCGAAGCTTCCTCGAGCCCTGCAACGCCCGCAACGCCGTCGTCTTCCACCTCCGGCCGCCGGACCTCTCCCGTCGATTCGCTTCCTCTGGCGCATCCCCGAGCCCCTCTTCAGCGCCATCGGAACCGCCGTGAGCCCGTCGTCGTTTCCCCTCTCGCCCCACGCTCTCCCGTGCATCGTATCCTAGTTCCCCACCAAGGCCGAGAGCTTCTCGCCGCCGGCCATGTCGCTGCCGTCGCTGTGATGACTGATCCACGCGCCCGAGCTAGGATTCGAGCTCCTGGAGCCTCCAGGAGCGTGCCGAGCCCTCCAGTTGCCCTCCCCGTGCCCTAGAACCGCCCCTCATAGAAGGCCGAGCTTCGGCCGCCGCTCCGGCTCGTCGCCGACGCCTTTTCCGGCGACCCTAGCCTCCCCAGATGGTCCTGCCAGATCGGCCACTTCGCGAGCATGCTGTAGCTGCAAACCGCGTGCGTTTTGGTGCTGTGCAGCGCCGTCTAGGTCGCCTCCGGCGAGCCCTCCGCCGCTGGCCTGGTCGCCGGCGACCACCCTCCGGTGGGGGTCGACGTGGCAAGCTAACCCAGCAGATTAGTGACCTAATCACTCGCTGACAAGTGGGCCCAAGGCCAAGTCAAACCTCAGTTAGGGCTGGTCAGCGCGGGATTAGTCCCAGAGAGGCTGACCAGTGGGGCCCCCCTGTCAGGTTTGACCTGAACAGGTCGGCTGACCTGTTGACGTCAGCCTGAGGCAATAAATAGAATTTCCAGTTTAAAACTAATTCAGGAAATTGCTAAAATTTGTAAAAATCATAGAAATTAATCTGTAACTCCAATGAAAATAATTTATATATGAAAAAGTATCAGAAAAATTCAAGGATTCTGATTATGCTATTTTCAACCATGTTTGAAAAAGTTACAGAACCCTAAATTGTGGAATAAGGAATAACTCAATTCTTTTAATCACTTTATAAATGGAATTTGCAAAAATATTCAAATTTCATTATATATGCAATGATCACACACTGCCCTAATTACAAATCAGTACCATAACAAGACATTTCATGCATGTTAACATCAAGCTGATCTGAGCATCAGGTCGAATCAATTAAACCGGTATCCGAGAATACCCCGTTTGAATTGCTATTCGAATGTGATTCAAATCAACTCTAAACCTAATACATGTTGAAAATAATAACTTATCACCTTGCATTCTCATGCTATGCTCATGCATCATTTTGAGTGCATATGATTGTTATTGAATGTTGCCATTCTTTTCGGTAGGCTCCGCACCCCCGGATTCCACCGAATATCCGTCTGACGGATATCGTTCCTCCTCTGAGCAACAAGGCAAGCAACCCTTTTGATCATCCCGATAATTCCCATGTTCTTGCTCCTGCACTTATTTATTGCATTAGGATCAAATGCTACAAATGCTTTTGCCATGATAGTTGAACCCACTTCCTTTGCATGACCAAACCTTGTCACAGTAAATAGCCGAACCTTGCAACCTAGCATACCTGGTAGTTGCTTGAGCTATGATGTGCCTTATCCTGCTATGCATGCTATGCTTAGAGTTGTGTATGGTCTGTCATCTGGGAGATGAACAGAAATGTGGAATGTGTTCGGTGAGCAAAGGTTGTGTGTTGAACTTGATTTGGTAAAGGTACCGGTGAAAGGCTGTGTAGGAGTACATGGCGGGTTGTTTCATTGGAACCGTCCTTAGGAACTGAGTTCCGTGTATGTGATCCAAGACTAGATACTACCACATGCTGGGCCCTGAAATAGGACCCCGCTCGGCCTATTAATCGCGTAGTACTCGGTCCAGGAGTTGCAAGTAGTTTCTGGTGTTTATAGTAATGCTGGAGGCCGTGCATGGTGCTGACCTGAGAGGTGGGCCGTGATGCGGTAGGCAGTGGCACGGTGTACCAAGTGGCACCCGGATGGTGGGCTTGGGAACCCCGCGCACATCGTTTGAGGCCGTGGCGGAAACATCGACCGGACTTCCGTACGGGTTACTCTCAGATAGGCGATATACCTGGACTAGGTACTAGTGTGGTTAACGGTCGTGGCCGACTCCCTCGCTGGGCTTCTGCTTGAAGGTTGCCGAGGTGCATGACGTGCACATAGCGATAAGTGGCGAGAGCGTGTGTGACGAAGTACACCCCTGCAGGGTTATGATCTATTCGAATAGCCGCGTCCGCGGATATGGACTACTTGGAGACATATGTTGTTCATAGATAACTTCAATGGCTACTCATAAAATTGTCAAGATAAGCGTGAGTGTCGTGGACGGCATTTCCGTATGGAGACGGAATGATTCCATGATAGTGTATTGTTGTGGTGTTAGTGGACTCGTGTGCGAGAAATCAAGTTGTCAAAATTATTTAAAAATGCAAGTTGTCTAGCCACGAGTCAAATGCTGGCTTCCCGCATGAAACCCCACAATACCTTTTGATACCCTGCATGAGTAGTTAGTTCTCCTAAAGTCTTGCTGAGTACCTTCGTACTCATGTTTGCTTAATAAATGTTGCAGAGGTTGCTAATGACCCTAATGGAGGGTTCTTCGTAGACATCGACGACGACGAGTAGCTGGTGTCCCAGCTACGATCTGGCCCTACGTCGGCTCTGTAGTATAGTCAGGCCATGTGCCTTCTAGTTGCCTTGTCTGTACCCAAACATTTTATAACCTTCCGCTGGCTTGCATTTGTATGACTGCTATTATGGGTCGAGAGACCTTAATGTGTAATATTATGTGTGTGGCTCTTCCGAGCCTCTTCAATAAAGGTTGTATGTTTATGGTTATGTTGTGATGCCATCGATGTATCTATACATATCAGTATGCCATGCATACGTGTGTCATACTTGATATGTATGGGGTTCGAATACCTAGTCGTGAACTTTAGTAGCACTCCTTACAAGGAAATGCCCCTTTGTGATCCAACGAGCCTTGGTAGTCCGCTACTGCTCCGGACACATTGGTTGACCGGCATGTGTCCTTCTTAGCCGCTGTGTCTGTCCTCTTTGGGGAAATGTCACGCGACGTAATGGAGTCCTTGTAGCTTGCTACGACTCGTCTACGTTCGCTGATGACCGACACCTTCTTTGTTGGGTCATGTATGCCTGTGCTTGTGCGGAACTGCCACTTTGGTTTATGACTAGACATGTCGATCCGGGTTCTTTGACATTGGATTGCTAGCGACACCTATCGCATACGTGAGTCAAAAGACGCAAACGGTCCCGGCTAAGGTAAGGCTGCAGCCGTGGAGTTAACCGTGCGTGAGACCACAAAGAGATGCGATGTGTTACAGGCTGGATTCCTATGGCTTAGGATCGGGGTCCCGACAACTTCACTCTGAAACGGAATTGAACTTTTCAATATTTCAGACTTGTGATTCATTAAGTAAATACTCCTATATCTACTCAAATCGTTAGTGAAGTAAGAACATAATGATATCCACTGCGTGCCTCAGCACCCATTGGACTGCATACATCAAAATGTATCACTTCCAACAAGTCACTATCTTGTTTCATCTCAATGAAAACAAGGCCTTGCTCATGTGGTATGATTTGCATGTCACTAGTGATTCAAAAACAAGTGAGTATAAAGATCCATCAGCATGGAGCCTCTTCATGCAATTTATACCAACATGACTCAAGCGGCAGTGCCACAAGTAAGTGGTACTATCATCATTACCTCGTGTCTTTTGGCACCAATATCATGAACATGTGTAACACTACGATCGAGATTCAATAAACCATTGAAGGTGATTATTCAAGAAAATAGAGTAACCATTATTCTCTTTAAATGAATAATCGTATTGCAATAAACACGATCCAATCATGTTCATGCTTAAGCAAGCACCAAATAACAATTATTTAGGTTTAACACCAATCCCGATGGTAGAGGGAGCGTGCGACGTTTGATCACATCAACCTTGGAAACACTTCCAACACGTATCGTCACCTCGCCTTTAGCTAGTCTCCGTTTATGCCGTAGCTTTCATTTCGCGTTACTAATCACTTAGCAACCGAACCGGTATCCAATACCCTCATGCTACTAGGAGTACTAGTAAAGTACACATCAACGTCATGTATATCAAATATACTTCTTTCGACTTTTGCCAGCCTTCTTATCTACCAAGCATCTAGAGTTGCTCCGCCTCAGTGACTGTTCCCCTCATTACAGAAGCACTTAGTCTCGGGTTTGGGCTTAAACTTGGGTCTCTTCATTAGTGCAACAACTGTTTTGCTGTTTTACGAAGTGTCCCTTCTAGCCCTTGCCTTTTCTTGAAACTTAGTGGGTTTACTAACCATCAACTATTGATGCTCCTTCTTGATTTCTATTTTCGCAGTGTCAAACATCGCGAATCACTCAAGGATCATTGTATCTATCCTTGATATGTTATAGTTCATCACGAAGCTCTCACAGCTTGGTGGCAGTGACTTTGGAGAACCATCACTATCTCATCTGGAAGATTAACTCCCACTTGATTCAAGCGATTGTCGTACTCAGACAATCTAAGCACACGCTCAACGATTGAGCTTTTCTGCTTTACTTTGTGGACAAAGAATCTTGTTGGAGGTCTCGTACCTCTTAACAAGGGCACAAGCATGAAATCACAATTTCATCTCTTTAGAACATCACTTATGTTCCGTGACGTTTCAAAACGTTTTCGGCGCCTTGCTTCTAAGCCATTAAGTACTTTGCACTGAACTATCGTGTAGTCATCACAAACGTGTATGTCGGATGTTCACAGCATCCACAGACGACGCTCGAGGTGCAGCACACCGAGTGGTGCATTAAGAACATAAGCCTTCTGCGCAGCAACGAGGACAATCCTCGGTTTTACAGACTTAGTCTCCAAAGTTTGCTACTATCAACTTTCAACTAAATTTTCTCTAGGAACATATAAAAACAGTAGAGCTATAGCGCAAGCTACATCGTAATTCGCAAAGACCATTAGACTATGTTCATGACAATTAGTTCAATTAATCATATTACTTAAGAACTCCCACTCAAAAAGTACATCTCTCTAGTCATTTGAGTGGTACATGATCCAAATCCACTATCTCAAGTCCGATCATCACGTGAGTCGAGAATAGTTTCAGTGGTAAGCATCTCTATGCTAATCATATCAACTATACGATTCATGCTCGACCTTTCGGTCTCATGTGTTCCGAGGCCATGTCTGCACATGCTAGGCTCGTCAAGCTTAACCCGAGTGTTCCGCGTGTGCAACTGTTTTGCACCCGTTGTACGTGAACGTTGAGTCTTTCAAACCCGATCATCACGTGGTGTCTCGAAACGAAGAACTGTCGCAACGGTGCACAGTCGGGGAGAACACAATTTCGTCTTGAAATTTTAGTGAGAGATCACCTCATAATGCTACCGTCATTCTAAGCAAGATAAGGTGCATAAAGGATTAACATCACATGCAATTCATAAGTGACATGATATGGCCATCATCACGTGCTCCTTGATCTCCATCACCAAAGCACCGGCACGATCTTCTTGTCACCGATGTCACACCATGATCTCCATCAACGTGTTGCCATCGGGGTTGTCGTGCTACTCATGCTATTACTACTAAAGCTACAACCTAGCAAAATAGTAAACGCATCTGCAAGCACAAACGTTAGTTTAAAGACAACCCTATGGCTCCTGCCGGTTGCCGTACCATCGACGTGCAAGTCGATATTATCTATTACAACATGATCATCTCATACATCCAATATGTCACATCACATCGTTGGCCATATCACATCACAAGCATACCCTGCAAAAACAAGTTAGACGTCCTCTAATTTTGTTGTTGCATGTTTTACATGGTGACCATGGGTATGTAGTAGGATCGCATCTTACTTTTGCAAACACCACAACGGAGATATATGAATTTCTATTTAACCTCATCCAAGGACCTCCTCGGTCAATTCCGATTCAACTAAAGTTGGAGAAACTGACACCCGCCAGTCATCTTTGAGCAACGGAGTTACTCGTAGCGATGAAACCAGTCTCTCGTAAGCATACGAGCAATGTCGGTCTGAGCCGCTTCTATCCAACAATACCGCGGAATCAAGAAAAGACTAAGGAGGGCAGAAAAATGCACATCACCGCCCACAAAAACTTTTGTGTTCTACTCGAGAAGACATCTACGCATGAACCTAGCTCATGATGCCACATTTGGGGAACGTCGCATGGGAAACAAAAAATTTCCAACGCGCACGAAGACCTATCATGGTGATGTCCATCTACGAGAGGGGATGTGTGATCTACGTACCCTTGTAGACCATACAGCAGAAGCGTTAGTGAACGCGGTTGATGTAGTGGAACGTCCTCACGTCCCTCGATCCGCCTCGCGAACCGTCCCGCGATCAGTCCCACGATCTAGTGCCGAAGGGACGGCAGCTCCGCGTTCAGCACACGTACAGCTCGACGATGATCTCGGCCTTCTTGATCCAGCAAGAGAGATGGAGAGGTAGTAGAGTTCTCCGGGAGCGTGACGGCGCTCCGGAGGTTGGTGATGATCTTGTCTCAGCAGGGCTCCGCCCAAGCTCCGCAGAAACGCGATCTAGAGGTAAAACCGTGGAGATATGTGGTCGGGCTGCCGTGTCAAAGTTGTCTCAAATCAGCCCTAAAACCCCACTATATATAGGAGGGAGGGAGGGGAGGGGGCAGCCTCAAAACCTAAAGGTTTGGCGGAAATTGGAGGTGGAGGAGTCCTACTCCAATCCTACTTGGAGTAGGATTCCACCTTCCCACTTGGAAACTCTTTCCACCTTGTGTTTTTTCCTTCTCAAACCTTATGGGCCTTAGTGGGAACTTATTACAGCCCACTAGGGGCTGGTTTATCTCTTCCCATAGCCCATGAGACCCCTTGGGGCGTGACACCCCTCCTGATGGTCCCCGGCACCCCTCCCGGCACTCCCAGTACACTACCGATGAGCCCGAAACTTTTCCGGTAATGCACGAAAACCTTCCGGTAACCAAATGAGGTCATCCTATATATCAATCTTCGTTTCCGGACCATTTCGGAAACCCTCGTGACGTCCGTGATCTCATCCGGGACTCCGAACAACATTCGGTAACCAACCATACAACTCAAATACGCATAAAACAACGTCGAACCTTAAGTGTGCAGACCCTGCGGGTTCGAGAACTATGTAGACATGACCCGAGAGACTCCTCGGTCAATATCCAATAGCGGGACCTAGATGCCCATACATATTCAGGAGGTATAAAATAGTTTTTACTTTTTGTTTTGGAGCTGAATTAATTGGCAAAACAATAATTAGCAAAACAGAAAAACAAAAACAGAGAAAATGGAAAAAAACTTACCTGTCGCCTAAGCCTGGCCCCGCCCATCTCCCCGCTCGTCCCCTCCCTCGCACCAGTAGGCAGCAGGAGGTGGCCGCCGCCTCCTCCGGCGCGGCCACGCACCTGCGTGCCTGCCTGGCCGCCGCCTCGCGCTGGCGACGACGGGGATAAGCTCCCCAGAGCCTCCCCTATCCATTCCCCACCTCGGTTCTCTCCCTCCGCCGGATCTCTTCCTCCTCCCCGCTGCCGCCATTGGAGCCGAGCTGGAGCTCGAGCTGCCCGTGCCCCTGGCCATAGGATCCCCTCCCAGAGCACGCCATTAGCTCCGCCTCGTCGCCCTGGTCATCTCTGCAGAAGCCGAAGCTTCCTCGAGCCTTGCAACGCCCGCAACGCCGTCGTCTTCCACCTCCGGCCGCCGGACCTCTCCCGTCGATTCGCTCCCTCCGGCGCATCCCCGAGCCCCTCTTCAGCACCATCGGAACCGCCGTGAGCTCGTCGTCGTTTCCCCTCTCGCCCCACGCTCTCCCATGCATCGTATCCTAGTTCCCCACCAAGGCCGAGAGCTCCTCGCCGCCGGCCATGTCGCTGCCGACGCTGTGATGGCTGATCCACGTGCCCGAGCTAGGATTCGAGCTCCTGGAGCCTCCAGGAGCGTGTCGAGCCCTCCAGTTGCCCTCCCCGTGCCCTAGAACCGGCCCGTATAGAAGGCCGAGCTTCGGCCCCCGCTCCGGCTCGTCGCCGACGCCTCTTCCGGCGACCCTAGCCTCCCCAGTTGGTCCTGCCAGATCGGCCACTTCGCGAGCATGCTGTAGCTGCCAACCGCGTGCGTTTTGGTGCTGTGCAGCGCCGTCTAGGTTGCCTACGGCGAGTCCTCCGCAGCGGGTCTGGTCGCCGGCGACCACCCTCCGATGGGCGTCGACGTGGCCGACCATTAGGGCGTAATCGCCCTACCCTCAGTCGCTGCCAGAGGCCCCACGCCTGGTCAAACCCCAATTAGGGGCTGGTCAGCGCGGGATTAGTCCCAGAGAGGCTGACCAGTGGGGCCCCCCTGTCAGGTTTGACCTGAACAGGTCGGCTGACCTGCTGACGTCAGCCTGAGGCAATAAATAGAATTTCCAGCTTAAAACTAATTCAGGAAATTGCTAAAATTTGTAAAAATCATAGAAATTAATCTGTAACTCCAATGAAAATAATTTATATATGAAAAAGTATCAGAAAAATTCAAGGATTCTGATTATGCTATTTTCAACCATGTTTGAAAAGGTTACAGAACCTTAAATTGTGAAATAAGGAATAATTCAATTCTTTTAATCACTTTATGAATGGAATTTGCAAAAATATTCAAATTTCATTATAAATGCAATGATCACACACTGCCCTAATTACAAATCAGTATCATAACATGACATTTCATGCATGTTAACATCAAGTTGATCTGAGCATCAGGTCGAATCAATTAAACCGGTATCCGAGAATACCCCGTTTGAATTGCTATTCGAATGTGATTCAAATCAACTCTAAACCTAATACATTTTGAAAATAATAACTTATCACCTTTCATTCTCATGCTATGCTCATGCATCATTTTGAGTGCATATGATTGTTATTGAATGTTGCCATTCTTTTCGGTAGGCTCCGCACCCCCGGATTCCACCGAATATCCGTCTGACGGATATCGTTCCTCCTCTGAGCAACAAGGCAAGCAACCCTTTTGATCATCCCGATAAACCCCATGTTCTTGCTCCTGCACCTATTTATTGCATTTAAGATCAAATGCTTCAACTGCTTTTGCCACGATAGTTGAACCCACTTCCTTTGCATGACTTAACCTTGTCACAGTAAAGAGCCAAACCTTGTAACCTAGCATACCTGGTAGTAGCTTGAGCTATGATGTGCCTTATCTTGCTATGCATGCTATGCTTAGAGTTGTGTATGGTCTGTCATCTGGGAGATGAACAAAATTGTGAAATGTGTTTGATGAGCAAAGGTTGTGTGTTGAACTTGATTTGGTAAAGGTACCATGAAAGGCTGTGTAGGAGTACATGACGGGTTGTTTCATTGGAACCGTCCTTAGGAACTGAGTTCCGTGTATGTAATCTAAGACTAGATACTACCACATGCTGGGCTCTGAAATATGACCCCGCTCGGCCTATTAATCGCGTAGTACTCGGTCCAGGAGTTGCAAGTAGTTTCTGGTGTTTATAGTAATGCTGGAGGCCGTGCATGGTGCTGACCTGAGAGGTGGACCGTGATGCGGTAGGCAGTGGCACGGTGTACCAAGTGGCACCCGGATGGTGGGCTTGGGAACCCTGCGCACATCGTTTGAGGCCGTGGCGGAAACCCCGGCCGGACTTCCGTACGGGTTACTCTCAGATAGGCGATAAACCTGGACTAGGTACTAGTGTGGTTAGCGGTCGTGGCCGACTCCCTCGCTGGGCTTCCGCTTGAAGGTTGCCGAGGTGCATGACGTGCACATGGCGATAAGTGGCGAGAGCGTGTGTGACGAAGTACACCCCTGCAGGGTTATGATCTATTCGAATAGCCGCGTCCGCGGATATGGACTACTTGGAGACATATGTTGTTCATAGATAACTTCAATGGCTACTCATAAAATTGTCAAGATAAGCGTGAGTGTCGTGGACGGCATTTCCGTATGGAGACGGAATGATTCCACGATAGTGTATTGTTGTGGTGATAGTGGACTCGTGTGCGAGAAATCAAGTTGTCAAAACTAATTTCAAAATGCAAGTTGTCTAGCCACGAGACAAATGCTGGCTTCCCGCATGAAACCCCACAATACCTTTTGATACCTTGCATGAGTAGTTAGTTCTCCGAATCTCTTGCTGAGTACCTTCGTACTCATGTTTGCTTAATAAATGTTGCAGAGGTTGCTAATGACCCTAATGGAGGGTTCTTCGTAGACATCGACGACGACGAGTAGCTGGTGTCCCAGCTATGATCTGGCCCTACGTCGGCTCTGTAGTATAGTCAGGCCATGTGCCTTCTAGTTGCCCTGTCTGTATCCAGACAGTTTATAACTCTTCCGCTGGCTTGTATTGTATGACTACTATTATGGGTCGTGAGACCCTTAATGTTTAATATTATGTGTGTGGCTCTTCCGAGCCTCTTAAATAAAGCTTGTATGTGTTGGGGAACGTCGCATGGGAAACAAAAATGTTCCTACGCGCACGAAGACCTATCATGGTGATGTCCATCTACGAGAGGGGATGAGTGATCTACGTACCCTTGTAGATCGTACAGCAGAAGCGTTAGAGAACGCGGTTGATGTAGTGGAACGTCCTCACGTCCCTCGATCCGCCCCGCGAACAATCCCGCGATCAGTCCCACGATCTAGTACCGAACGGATGGCACCTCCGCGTTCAGCACACGTACAGCTCGACGGTGATCTCGGCCTTCTTGATCCAGCAAGAGAGACGGAGAGGTAGAAGAGTTCTCCGGCAGCGTGATGGCGCTCCGAAGGTCGGTGATGATCTTGTCTCAGCAGGGCTCCGCCCGAGCTCCGCAGAAACGCGATCTAGAGGAAAAACTATGGAGGTATGTGGTCGGGCAGCCGTGAGAAAGTCGTCTCAAATCTGCCCTAAAAGCCCCATATATATAGGAGGAGGGAGGGGGACCTTGCCTTGGGGTCCAAGGGACTCCCAAGGGGTCGGCCGAGCCAAGGGGGGGAGGACTCCCCCCCCAAACCGAGTTGGACTTGGTTTGGTGGGAGGAGTCCCCCTCCCTTCCCACTTCTTCCCTCTTTTTTTTTTCTTTTCCTTTGATTTCTTTCTCTTGGCGCATAGGCCCCCTTGGGGCTGTCCCACCAGCCCACTAAGGGCTGGTGTGTCTCCCCAAAGCCTATGGGCTTCCCCGGGGTGGGTTGCCCCCCCGGTGAACTCCCGGAACCCATTCGTCATTCCCGGTACATTCCCGGTAACTCCGAAAACCTTCCGGTAATCAAATGAGGTCATCCTATATATCAATCTTCGTTTCCGGACCATTCCGGAAACCCTCGTGACGTCCGTGATCTCATCCGGGACTCCGAACAACATTCGGTAACCAACCATATAACTCAAATACGCATAAAACAACGTCGAACCTTAAGTGTGCAGACCCTGCGGGTTCGAGAACTATGTAGACATGACCCGAGAGACTCCTCGGTCAATATCCAATAGCGGGACCTGGATGCCCATATTGGATCCTACATATTCTACGAAGATCTTATCGTTTGAACCTCAGTGCCAAGGATTCGTATAATCCCGTATGTCATTCCCTTTGTCCTTCGGTATGTTACTTGCCCGAGATTCGATCGTCACTATCCGCATACCTATTTCAAGCTCGTTTACCGGCAACTCTCTTTACTCGTTCCGTAACACAAGATCCTGCAACTTACACTAAGTTACATCGCTTGCAAGGCTTGTGTGTGATGTTGTATTACCGAGTGGGCCCCGAGATACCTCTCCGTCACACGGAGTGACAAATCCCAGTCTTGATCCATACTAACTCAACTAACACCTTCGGAGATACCTGTAGAGCATCTTTATAGTCACCCAGTTACGTTGCGACGTTTGATACACAAAAAGCATTCCTCCGGTGTCAGTGAGTTATATGATCTCATGGTCATAGGAATAAATACTTGACACGCAGAAAACAGTAGCAACAAAATGACACGATCAACATGCTACGTCTATTAGTTTGGGTCTAGTCCATCACGTGATTCTCCCAATGACGTGATCCAGTTATCAAGCAACAACACCTTGTTCATAATCAGAAGACACTGACTATCATCGATCAACTGGCTAGCCAACTAGAGGCATGCTAGGGACGGTGTTTTGTCTATGTATCCACACATGTAAATGAGTCTTCATTCAATACAATTATAGCATGGATAATAAACTATTATCTTGATACAGGAATTATAATAATAACTATACATTTATTATTGCCTCTAGGGCATAATTCCAACAGTATGTTTATGGTTATGTTGTGATGCCATCGATGTATCTATACATATCGGTATGCCATGCGTACGTGTGTCTTACTTGGTATGTATGGGGTTCGAATACCTAGTCGTGAACTTTAGTATTACTCCTTACAAGGAAATGCCCCTTTGTGATCCAACGAGCCTTGGTAGTTCGCTACTGCTCCGGACACATTGGTTGACCGACATGTGTCCTTCTTAGCTGCTGTGTCTGTCCCCTTTGGGGAAATGTCACGCGATGTAATGGAGTCCTTGTAGCTTGCTACGACTCGTCTACATTCGCCGATGACCGACACCTGCTTTGTTGGGTCATGTATGCCTGTCCTTGTGCGGTACTGCCACTTTGGTTCATGACTAGACATGTCGATCCGGGTTCTTTGACATTGGATTGCTAGCGACACTATCGCATACGTGAGTCAAAAGACGCAAACGGTCCCGACTAAGGTAAGGCTGCAGCCGTGGAGTTAACCGTGTGTGAGACCACAAAGGGATGCGATGTGTTACAGGCTAGATTCCTATGGCTTAGGATCGGGGTCCCGACAGCGTTGGTATCAGAGCCTGACTGACTGTAGGATCACTAAGCCAAACTGGTCGAAGTTGAGTCTAGAATTTCTTAGTTATATATAAGGGAATTGTTTGTGGAAGGGAACGTAACACTCTTGTTCTCTTCTCAAGATATTCTATCCTGGTCATCCTCGTCTTTTCCACGGGAATTAAGGACTAGATTTCTCATCTTCTCCTAGGCTCGTGTTTCCGATCGGTAGCTTATAGGACTACGGGTCGAGAGATATTGGGTTTCTTTTATCCCTAGGAAGCAGGAAGTAAGTTTGATGATCAGAGAGTTGAACTTGATAGTTGAGTGGTGACGCTATTTCATTTTGGGTTGTCTCAAAACTTGTTTTTGAGCATTTACAGCCGTTATGCTGCCCAATTTTGCATTCGGAGCTCTAATGCTTTTGCATTACTCTCTATTTACAGATGCATGGCCGTCCTTCTCGTCAGGTGGTACGTCTGACCAGGTGCATTGATGTGCCGAGTCATACGGCCATGCTGGTCAGGGTGATGTCGGTGTGCGGTTACCGCTGGTACCCCGAGTACACAGTGGAGGAACAGTACCGAGACTTCAACCAGAGCCAGTACATCTGCACTGTTAGGGTATTTCCAGACTACCCTGGAGCTGAGAAGCCAATCCATTGGTCCTATGGGTTGGGGGTCACCGTTGACATGGGAGTACAGGATGCTGCCTATTCAATGCTGACTATTATGAGAGCGAGACATGCACTGCTGCAGAATTCAGAGTTCTGCTATGTTCCGGCCTCTCAGTCTGGTGAAGAGGGATACCTCAGTGGAGTCTATTTTGATTCTTCTATGGAGGATCCACTTCTGCAGTCCACTGTTGAGATGCTAGAGAACAGAGACAAGGATGCTCGTGCTCTCCGCATGGAGCTTTATGCTACCCGTGCCCGTTTGTGGACAGCTTTGACGCAGCTGGCACCGGTAGTCCAGACAGGGTATGGAGAGATGGAGATGCTGAACCCTGTTAGGAGCCATCTTCCGGCCCACGTTGACTGGCCAGCCATAGGAGGAGTCACACCTCTTCGGGGACCCCTCTTACCACCAGTCAGGGGACCAAGGCCACATCCGTGTCCTTATGGATCACAGGGATCTCAGGCTAGAGTGTTTCCTGATCCGCAGGTTGAGCTTCCAGGTCATGGAGGTAATCTCTATGAGATGTTCTATGCGGATGCCTGAGCTGTGAGCGGAAGGATAGTATGGTAGTAGCCGTACGTTCACAGTCCTGCGTGACTTGTGAAGTATGGTAGTAATGTGAAATGAATTCCGGAGGCCTAGATAAATAATGTATAGGAAGCTTGTAAGCCTCTGATGAGTAGTTCCACCATTTCAGTAGTTTGCTCTTCGGGTAAGTTTGTACTGAACTATGTAAGGGTGTGTATGAACCATGGTGTATATATAGCAGTTGCTTGTTACCATGTTGTTCGGATATTCATTTCCGCATTCCGTGTGTTCAGTACATTCTTAATCCATAGCTAGTATTGATATGATATTGGTCTAAGCTATGAGTTTGTTTGTCAGGATGGTGTTCACCAGGTTGAACCGTGCCCCTGCTCATGAGCAAGGTGAGGGTAGTCAAGCGTCGCAGGAAGACCTGCCTCACCCACCTTCTTTGGTAGAAGTGATGCTTGAGGCAGAAAGAAACAAAAGGGAGACCAACCGACTGCTAGAGCGTATTGAGCAGAATACGGCTCGACAACCTAGGAATGCTGCAGTGTCCCACAATGACTTTGTGAAGCTGAATCCTCCAAAGTTTCATCATTCCGTCGATCCCCTCGACACTGATGACTGGCTGTGCAACATCTCACGCAAGATTCGCTCGGCGAATGTGTCTGAGGCCGACAAGGTGACCTTTGCGGCGTATTTCCTGGAGGGACCCGCCAATCTGTGGTGGGAGAATTTTGAAGCTATGCGTCCCGCTGAACCAGTGGCCACATGGGCAGACTTCAGCGCAACTTTTCGTCTGCACCATATTCCAGAGGGCCTGATGGACAGAAAGAGAGTGGAGTTCTGTGCCTTCACTCAGGGCAAGTTGTCTGTGGATGCCTATAGCCGCGAGTTCGTTAACCTCGCCCGCTATGCAACAGAGGAGGTGTCTACTGACGCCAAGAAGCAAGCAAGATTCCGTAAGTGTCTGAGCCCTGAGCTCCGTCGAGACCTGCGCCTCCATGAGTGTGCAAGTTTTCAAGCCCTGGTCAACAAAGCGATCAGTGCGGAGACTGGTCATACTAACTTCGAAGCCACAAGGAAGCACTCCCGTGACTTTGGCTCATCTTCTGGTTCCGCGTTTCCAAAACGCAGGCTGTGGGTTCCAAACAGTTCTCTGCCGCCAAGATACACTCTGAGGCCATCCTACGTGGCGCCTCAGACGAATCAGGGCAACCCTCCAGCAAAAGCTTATGGTGGTCCAGCTAGCAATGCTGCACCACGTGCCAACCAGGTGATATGCTACAAGTGTGGAGAACCAGGGCATTATTCCCGTGAGTGTCCTCAGAATGTGGGTGCCAAGCAACCCGGAAAGTCCGTCGGGCAGGCCAAGTCGGGCAAAGCTTATTATGTAAAGCCAACTCCTGCACGTGGCCGTGTGAACTATGTGTCAGCAGAAGAAGCCGCAGAGGATCCCGACGTCATGCTGGGTACGCTTCTTGTTAATCATCACCCAGCGTCCGTTCTCTTTGACACTGGGTCTTCTCATTCCTTCATTTCGGAAAGTTATGCACAGTTGCATAACATGTCATTTTGTGATATGCCAATCCCATTGGTTCTCCAAACCCCTGGTAGTAAATGGCAAACCTCTAGGATAACCTATGACAATGAAATTCTAGTAGACAGGCTAGTTTTTCTAGCCTCATTGATAACATTGAAATCTTCGGATATTAATATCATCTTGGGCATGGACTGGATGTCAGCTCACTATGCCAAGATTGATACTCATTCTAGAAATGTCCAACTTACCCATTCCTCGGGTGAGATAGTAAATGTCTCTACTCGAGTTGCCAAATGCCAACTCTATTCCCTAAATGCCAACCCTCTTCTGGAACTTGAAGACATTGCGGTAGTCCGTGACTTCCCGGATGTTTTTCCAGAGGAACTGCCAGGAATTCCACCTGACAGAGATGTAGAGTTTGTGATAGATCTTGTTCCGGGAACTGTCCCAATAGCCAGAAGACCTTATAAGATGGCACCCCTAGAGCTAGCCGAACTTAAGAAGCAATTAGATGAGGCCTTGAACAAAGGTTTCATTCGTCCTAGCTCTTCTCCTTGGGCTTGTCCCGTCCTCTTCGTCAAGAAGAAAGACGGAACGGATCGGATGGTTGTGGATTACCGACCGGTTAAGAACAAGTATCCGCTCCCCAGGATCAACGACCTGTACGATCAGCTCGTTGGATCCTCAGTCTTCTCCAAAATGGATTTGAGGTTGAGATACCATCAAATCAAGATCAAGAATGGGGACATTCCAAAAACGGCTTTTGTTACTCGTTATGGCCAATATGAGTACACCGTTATGTCCTTCGGTTTAACCAATGCCCCAGCCACCTTCTCTCGGCTGATGAATTCAATCTTTATGGAGTATTTGGATAAATTCGTCGTAGTATACCTCGATGATATTCTCATCTACTCAAAGAATGAACAAGAACATGCCGAGCATCTAAGGCTGGTATTGATGAAACTTCGAGAGCATCGCCTTTATGCCAAATTTTCAAAATGTGAATTCTGGTTACCAGAAGTGACCTATCTAGGCCACGTAATCTCTGGTAAGGGTATTGCTGTCAATCCCGAGAGAGTTCAAGCTGTCCTTGATTGCACTCAACCTGAATCGGTTAAGCAAGTTAGGAGTTTTCTTGGTCTAGCGAGCTATTGTCGCCGCTTCGTCGAGAATTTCTCCAAGGTTGCAAAGCCTCTAACTGAACTCCTCAAGAAGGATAAAAAGTTCGAGTGGACACCACAGTGTGAGCATAGTTTTCAGGAACTGAAAAGACGCCTGACTTCCGCACCGGTGTTGCTACCACCAGATTTTTCTAAGGACTTTGTTATCTATTGCGATGCCTCGCGACAAGGATTAGGTTGCATTCTCATGCAAGATCGTCATGTGATCGCATACGCATCTCGACAGTTGCGTCCACATGAGGATAATTATCCCACACATGACCTTGAGCTTGCAGCTGTGGACCATGCACTAAAAATCTGGCGACATTACCTTTTGGGTAATCGTTGCGAAATATTCAGTGATCACCAAAGTCTGAAATATATCTTCACCCAGCCGGATTTGAATCTCAGGCAAAGACGGTGGGTTGAGTTGATCTCGTATTACGACTTAGGGATAACTTACACCCCGGGGAAGGCCAATGTTATGGCCGATGCACTAAGTCGTAAATCTTATTGTAACAATTTGATGCTACAACAAGGTCAACCACATCTCCATGAGGACTTTCGGAAGTTGAATCTTCATATTGTTCCTCAAGGATTTCTTTCCACCCTGGTGGCGAAGCCTACTCTTAAGGATCAAATTATAGCTGGCCAAAAGCGTGACAAGGGAATATCACGGATCAAGGGGAATATTTTTAGCGGAAACGCTAAAGAATTTTCCATGAATGATCAAGGTGTTGTGTTCTTTCAGAATCGTTTAGTGGTTCCTAAGAACCCACATCTAAGGCAGTTAATCCTTAAGGAGGCTCATGATTCTCCTCTCACCATTCATCCCGATAGTACTAAGATGTATCAGGACCTACGCCAGAGGTTCTGGTGGACTAGGATGAAGAGAGAAATTGCTGAGTTCGTTGCTAACTGCGACGTTTGTCGTCGAGTTAAGGCAGAACATCAAAGGCCTGCTGGCACCCTTCAACCTTTAGCTATTCCTGAATGGAAATGGGATAAAGTTAGCATGGATTTCATTACCGGATTTCCCAAGACCAAGAAAGGAAATAATGCTATCTTTGTGGTCATTGACCGTCTTTCCAAAGTGGCTCATTTTCTTCCTGTTCGTGAGAGTATAACAGCTAGCGAGCTAGCAGAGTTATATATCTCTCGAATAGTGTCTCTTCATGGTGTTCCCCTGGAAATTAACTCGGACCGTGGAAGTATCTTTACTTCTCGCTTCTGGGAAAGTTTTCAGAATGCCATGGGGACTCACTTATCTTTTAGCACTGCTTTCCATCCTCAATCAAGTGGTCAAGTAGAAAGAGTGAATCAAATCTTAGAAGATATGCTCCGAGCCTGTGTTATTTCGTTCGGTATGAATTGGGAGAAGTGCCTTCCATTCGTCGAATTCGCTTATAACAATAGTTATCAATCAAGCTTGGGCAAAGCCCCTTTTGAAGTTCTCTATGGACGAAGATGTCGAACCCCTCTTAATTGGTCAGAAACCGGAGAGAGGCAACTCTTTGGCCCGGACATGATCCAGGATGCAGAAGAGCAGGTTCGCATTATTCGTGAAAAGTTGAAAACAGCCCAGTCTCGTCAAAAGAGCCAATATGATCGTCATCATAAGGCTGTGACC
Organism: Hordeum vulgare subsp. vulgare; assembly: GCF_904849725.1. Lineage (NCBI taxonomy): Eukaryota > Viridiplantae > Streptophyta > Magnoliopsida > Poales > Poaceae > Hordeum > Hordeum vulgare. The sequence goes on from NC_058519.1 coordinate 9,152,286, forward strand.
TTTGAAGTTGATGAGAAGGCTTACCTTCGGGTTACACCTTTGAAGGGTACCCATCGATTCGGTATCAAGGGCGAATTGGCTCCTCGTTACATTGGTCCTTTTCGCATTCTTGCCAAACGAGGAGAAGTTGCCTACCAGTTGGAACTTCCTCCGCATCTTTCCAAGGTTCATGATGTTTTCCACGTCTCGCAACTTAGGCGTTGCTTCTCGGATCCTATCCGTGAAGTGGACCACGAAACGCTTGATCTACAAGATAACCTTTCTTACCGAGAAGACCCCGTGCGTATTCTTGATCAAGCTGAGCGTACCACTCGACGTCGAAACCTCAAGTTTCTTAAAGTTCAATGGTCAAATCATTCTGAAAAGGAGGCAACTGGGGAAAGAGAGGATCGTCTCCGACTTGAGTATCCTGCGTTATTCCTGACGACTTCTAAATCTCGGCACGAGATTCTTTTGAGTGGGGGTCAGTTGTCACATCCCTAACCCTTAAGCAAGATAGCATTGTGCTCATGTCTTCTTTGCATTTGCATCTAAGAAGTTTCAACAAAAACAACAAAGTGGCAAAGGAAATACTCAAAACCCTAGCCACCATTTCAATTAAAGGAAATCTCAAACTAGTTCAAAATCAATGAACCCAAAATAGCCTCAAGAAATGTTCAAACTTTCTGATAAATCATGAAAGTAAATGAGCATTGGAGAAAACTTTTTCCTTGACACCTTAAGCTTTTTAAATTAATGCAAAAAGCCACTGGTTTCAAGTTTAAAATTTGAAATCAGAAACTATAATTTTCCAAAAATGTTGAAAACCTTGGAAATGGGTGGGGATATTATAACAAATATTTCAGGAGGTCTAAAATAGTTTTTACTTTTTGTTTTGGAGCTGAATTAATTGGCAAAACAATAATTAGCAAAACAGAAAAACAAAAACAGAGAAAATGGAAAAAAACTTACCTGTCGCCTAAGCCTGGCCCGGCCCATCTCCCCGCTCGTCCCCTCCCTCGTGCCAGTAGGCAGCAGGAGGTGGCCGCCGCCTCCTCCGGCGCGGCCACGCACCTGCGTGCCTGCCTGGCTGCCGCCTCGCGCTGGCGACGACGGGGATAAGCTCCCCAGAGCCTCTCCTATCCATTCCCCGCCTCGGTTCTCTCCCTCCGCCGGATCTCTTCCTCCTCCCCGCTGCCGCCATAGGAGCCGAGCTCGAGCTCGAGCTGCCCGTTCCCCTGGCCATAGGATCCCCTCCCAGAGCACGCCATTAGCTCCGCCTCGTCGCCCTGGTCATCTCTGCAGAAGCCGAAGCTTCCTCGAGCCCTGCAACGCCCGCAACGCCGTCGTCTTCCACCTCCGGCCGCCGGACCTCTCCCGTCGATTCGCTCCCTCCGGCGCATCCCCGAGCCCCTCTTCAGCACCATCGGAACCGCCGTGAGCTCGTCGTCGTTTCCCCTCTCGCCCCACGCTCTCCCGTGCATCGTATCCTAGTTCCCCACCAAGGCCGAGAGCTCCTCGCCGCCGGCCATGTCGCTGCCGACGCTGTGATGGCTGATCCACGCGCCCGAGCTAGGAATCGAGCTCCTCGAGCCTCCAGGAGCGTGCCGAGCCCTCCAGTTGCCCTCCCCGTGCCCTAGAACCGACCCTTATAGAAGGCCGAGCTTCAGCCGCCGCTCCGGCTCGTCGCCGACGCCTCTTCCGGCGACCCTGTCAGGTTTGACCTGAACAGGTCGGCTGACCTGCTGACGTCAGCCTGAGGCAATAAATAGAATTTCCAGCTTAAAACTAATTCAGGAAATTGCTAAAATTTGTAAAAATCATAGAAATTAATCTGTAACTCCAATGAAAATAATTTATATATGAAAAAGTATCAGAAAAATTCAAGGATTCTGATTATGCTATTTTCAACCATGTTTGAAAAGGTTACAGAACCTTAAATTGTGAAATAAGGAATAATTCAATTCTTTTAATCACTTTATGAATGGAATTTGCAAAAATATTCAAATTTCATTATAAATGCAATGATCACACACTGCCCTAATTACAAATCAGTATCATAACATGACATTTCATGCATGTTAACATCAAGTTGATCTGAGCATCAGGTCGAATCAATTAAACCGGTATCCGAGAATACCCCGTTTGAATTGCTATTCGAATGTGATTCAAATCAACTCTAAACCTAATACATGTTGAAAATAATAACTTATCACCTTTCATTCTCATGCTATGCTCATGCATCATTTTGAGTGCATATGATTGTTATTGAATGTTGCCATTCTTTTCGGTAGGCTCCGCACCCCCGGATTCCACCGAATATCCGTCTGACGGATATCGTTCCTCCTCTGAGCAACAAGGCAAGCAACCCTTTTGATCATCCCAATAAACCCCATGTTCTTGCTCCTGCACCTATTTATTGCATTTAAGATCAAATGCTTCAACAGCTTTTGCCACGATAGTTGAACCCACTTCCTTTGCATGACTTAACCTTGTCACAGTAAATAGCCAAACCTTGCAACCTAGCATACCTGGTAGTAGCTTGAGCTATGATGTGCCTTATCCTGCTATGCATGCTATGCTTAGAGTTGTGTATGGTCTGTCATCTGGGAGATGAACAGAATTGTGAAATGTGTTTGATGAGCAAAGGTTGTGTGTTGAACTTGATTTGGTAAAGGTACCGGTGAAAGGCTGTGTAGGAGTACATGGCAGGTTGATTCATTGGAACCGTCCTTAGGAACTGAGTTCCGTGTATGTAATCCAATACTAGATACTACCACATGCTGGGCTCTGAAATATGACCCCGCTCGGCCTATTAATCGCGTAGTACTCGGTCCAGGAGTTGCAAGTAGTTTCTGGTGTTTATAGTAATGCTGGAGGCCGTGCATGGTGCTGACCTGAGAGGTGGACCGTGATGCGGTAGGCAGTGGCACGGTGTACCAAGTGGCACCCGGATGGTGGGCTTGGGAACCCTGCGCACATCGTTTGAGGCCGTGGCAGAAACCCCGGCCGGACTTCCGTACGGGTTACTCTCCGATAGGCGATAAACCTGGACTAGGTACTAGTGTGGTTAACGGTCGTGGCCGACTCCCTCGCTGGGCTTCCGCTTGAAGGTTGCCGAGGTGCATGACGTGCACATGGCGATAAGTGGCGAGAGCGTGTGTGACGAAGTACACCCCTGCAAGGTTATGATCTATTCGAATAGCCGCGTCCGCGGATATGGACTACTTGGAGACATATGTTGTTCATAGATAACTTCAATGGCTACTCATAAAATTGTCAAGATAAGCGTGAGTGTCGTGGACGGCATTTCCGTATGGAGACGGAATGATTCCACGATAGTGTATTGTTGTGGTGTTAGTGGACTCGTGTGCGAGAAATCAAGTTGTCAAAACTAATTTCAAAATGCAAGTTGTCTAGCCACGAGTCAAATGCTGGCTTCCCGCATGAAACCCCACAATACCTTTTGATACCTTGCATGAGTAGTTAGTTCTCCGAAAGTCTTGCTGAGTACCTTCGTACTCATGTTTGCTTCATAAATGTTGCAGAGGTTGCTAATGACCCTAATGGAGGGTTCTTCGTAGACATCGACGACGACGAGTAGCTGGTGTCCCAGCTACGATCTGGCCCTACGTCGGCTCTGTAGTATAGTCAGGTCATGTGCCTTCTAGTTGCCCTGTCTGTACCCAGACAGTTTATAACTCTTCCGCTGGCTTGTATTGTATGACTACTATTATGGGTCGTGAGACCCTTAATGTGTAATATTATGTGTGTGGCTCTTCCGAGCCTCTTAAATAAAGCTTGTATGTTTATGGTTATGTTGTGATGCCATCGATGTATCTATACATATCGGTATGCCATGCGTACGTGTGTCTTACTTGGTATGTATGGGGTTCGAATAGCTAGTCGTGAACTTTAGTAGCACTCCTTACAAGGAAATGCCCCTTTGTGATCCAACGAGCCTTGGTAGTTCGCTACTGCTCCGGACACATTGGTTTACCGGCATGTGTCCTTCTTAGCTGTTGTGTCTGTCCCCTTTGGGGAAATGTCACGCGATGTAATGGAGTCCTTGTAGCTTGCTACGACTCGTCTACATTCGCCGATGGCCGACACCTGCTTTGTTGGGTCATGTATGCCTGTCCTTGTGCGGTACTGCCACTTTGGTTCATGACTAGACATGTTGATCCGGGTTCTTTGACATCGCATACGTGAGTCAAAAGACGCAAACGGTCCCGGCTAAGGTAAGGCTGCAGCCGTGGAGTTAACCGTGCGTGAGACCACAAAGGGATGCGATGTGTTACAGGCTAGATTCCTATGGCTTAGGATCGGGGTCCCGACAATATAGGAGGGAGGGAGGGCAGGGGGCAGCCTCAAAACCTAAAGGTTTGGCGGAAATTGGAGGTGGAGGAGTCCTACTCCAATCCTACTTGGAGTAGGATTCCACCTTCCCACTTGGAAACTCTTTCCACCTTGTGTTTTTTCCTTCTCAAACCTTATGGGCCTTAGTGGGAACTTATTCCAGCCCACTAGGGGCTGGTTTATCTCTTCCCATAGCCCATGAGACCCCTTGGGGCGTGACACCCCTCCTGATGGTCCCCGGCACCCCTCCCGGCACTCCCAGTACACTACCGATGAGCCCGAAACTTTTCCGGTAATGCACGAAAACCTTCCGGTAACCAAATGAGGTCATCCTATATATCAATCTTCGTTTCTGGACCATTCCGGAAACCCTCGTGACGTCCGTGATCTCATCCGGGACTCCGAACAACATTCAGTAACCAACCATACAACTCAAATACGCATAAAACAACGTCGAACCTTAAGTGTGCAGACCCTGCGGGTTCGAGAACTATGTAGACATGACCCGAGAGACTCCTCGGTCAATATCCAATAGCGGGACCTAGATGCCCATATTGGATCCTACATATTCTACGAAGATCTTATCGTTTGAACCTCAGTGCCAAGGATTCATATAATCCCGTATGTCATTCCCTTTGTCCTTCGGTATGTTACTTGCCCGAGATTCGATCGTCGGTATCCGCGTACCTATTTCAATCTCGTTTACCGGCAAGTCTCTTTACTCGTTCCGTAATACAAGATCCCATAACTTACACTAAGTCACATTGCTTGCAAGGCTTGTGTGTGATGTTGTATTACCGAGTGGGCCCCGAGATACCTCTCCGTCACACGGAGTGACAAATCCCAGTCTCGATCCATACTAACTCAACGAACACCTTCGGAGATACCTGTAGAGCATCTTTATAGTTATCCAGTTACGTTGCGACGTTTGATACACACAAAGCATTCCTCCGGTGTCCGTGAGTTATATGATCTCATGGTCATAGGAACAAATACTTGACACGCAGAAAACAGTAGCAACAAAATGACACGATCAACATGCTACGTCTATTAGTTTGGGTCTAGTCCAGCACATGATTCTCCTAATGATGTGATCCCGTTATCAAGTGACAACACTTGCCTATGGCCAGGAAACCTTGACCATCTTTGATCAACGAGCTAGTCAACTAGAGGCTTACTAGGGACAGTGTTTTGTCTATGTATCCACACAAGTATTGTGTTTCCTATCAATACAATTATAGCATGGATAATAAACGATTATCATGAACTAAGAAATATAATAATAACTAATTTATTATTGCCTCTAGGGCATATTTCCAACATTCTCCCACTTGCACTAGAGTCAATAATCTAGCTCACATCACCATGTGATTCCAACGAATCCAACACCCATATAGTTATGGGGTCTGATCACATCTTGCTCGTGAGAGAGGTTTTAGTCAACGGTTCTGAAACTTTCAGATCCATGCGTTCTTTACAAATCTTTATGTCATTTTATATATGCTGCTACTACTGCTATTCGGAAATGCTCCAAATATCTACTCTACTATACGAATCCGTTTCACTACTCATAGTTATTCGGATTAGTGTCAAAGCTTGCATCGACGTAACCCTTTACGACGAACTCTTTAACCACCTCCGTAATCGAGAAAAATTCCTTAGTCCATTAGTTACCAAGGATAAATTTTGACCGCTGCTAGTTATTCAATCATGGATCACTCTCTGTACCTCTCAACAGACTTTGAGTCAAGGCACACATCAGGTGCGGTACACAACATGGCATACTTTAGATTCTACGGCTAAGGCATAGAAGACGACCTTCGTCTATTCTCTTTATTCTACCGTGGTCGGGTTTTGAGTCTTACTCAAATTCACACCTTACAACGCAAGCAAGAACTCCTTCTTTGCTGATCTATTTTGAACTCCTTCAAAAACTTGTCAAGGCATGCATCTTATTGAAACTTTCATTAAGCGCTTTTTGATCTATCTCCATAGATCTTTGATGCTCAACGTTCAAGTAGCTCAATCCAGGTATTCCTTTGAAAACTCCTTTCAAACAACCTTATATGCTTTACAGAAATTCTACATTACTTCTGATCAACAATATGTCTACCACATACACTTATCAGAAATTCTATAGTGCTCCCACTCACTTCTTTGGAAATACAAGTTTCTCATAAACCTTGTACAAACCCAAAATCTTTGATCATCTCATCAAAGTGTATATTCCAACTCCGAGATGCTTGCACCAGTCCATTGAAGGATCACTGGAGCTTGCATATTTGCTGGTATCTTTAGGATCGACAAAACCTCCTGGTTGTATCACATACAATGTTTGCTCAAGGAAACCGTCGAGGAAACAATGTTTTGACATCCTACGTGCAATATTTCATAAACAATGCCGCAACTACTAACATAATTCTAACAGACTTTCAGCATCACTACGAGTGAGAAAGTCTCATCATAGTCAACTGTTTGATCTTGTCGGAAACATCTTTGCGACAAGTCGAGCTTTTCTTAATAGTGACTTCTCACCATCATCGTCTGTCTTCCTTTTTAAAGATGCATCTTTACTCAATAGTCCTATGACCATCAAGTAGTTCTTCCAAAGTCTACACTTTGTTTTCATACATGGATCCTCTCTCGGATTTCATGGCCTCCAGCCATTTGTCGGAATCCAGGCCCACCATTGCTTTCTCCATAACTCGTAGGTTCACAGTTGCTCAACAACATGACCTCCAAGACAGGGTTACCGTACCACTCTGCAGTAGTACGCGACCTTGTCAACCTACGAGGTTTGTAGTAACTTGATCCGATGCTCGATGATCACCATCATCAGCTTTCACTTCAATTGGTGTAGGCGACACAGGAACAACTTCCTGCGCCCTGCTACACACTGGTTAAAGTGATGGTTCAATAACCTCATCAAGTTCTACCACCCTCCCACTCAATTCTTTCGAGAGAAACCTTTCCTCGAGAAAGGACACGTTTCTAGAAACAAACACTTTGCTTCCGGATCTGAGATAGGAGATGTACCCAACTGTTTTGGATATCCTATGAAGATGCATTTATCCGCTTTGGGTTCGAGCTTATCAGGCTGAAACTTTTTCACATAAGTGTCGAAGTCCCAAACTTTCAAGAAACGACAGTTTAGATTTCTCTAAACCTCAGTCTATACTGTGTCATCTCAACGGAAATATGCGGTGCCCTATTTAAAGTGAATGCGGTTGTCTCTAATGCATAATCCGTAAACGATAGTGGTAATTCGATAAGAGACATCATAGTATGCACCATACCAAATGGTGCGTGGCTATGACGTTCAAACACATCATCTCACTATGATGTTCTAGGTGGCATGAACTGCGAAACAATTTCCACATTGTCTTAACTGCGTACCAAAACTCGTAACTCAGATATTCATTTCTATGATCATATCGTAGACAGTTTATCCTCTTGTTACGACGAACTTCACTCTGAAACGGAATTGAACTTTTCAATATTTCAGACTTGTGATTCATTAAGTAAATACTCCTGTATCTACTCAAATCGTTACTGAAGTAAGAACATAATGATATCCACTGCGTGCCTCAGCACCCATTGGACTGCATACATCAAAATGTATCACTTCCAACAAGTCACTATCTTGTTTCATCTCAATGAAAACAAGGCCTTGCTCATGTGGTATGATTTGCATGTCACTAGTGATTCAAAAACAAGTGAGTATAAAGATCCATCAGCATGGAGCCTCTTCATGCAATTTATACCAACATGACTCAAGAGGCAGTGCCACAAGTAAGTGGTACTATCATCATTACCTCGTGTCTTTTGGCACCAATATCATGAACATGTGTAACACTACGATCGAGATTCAATAAACCATTGAAGGTGATTATTCAAGAAAATAGAGTAACCATTATTCTCTTTAAATGAATAATCGTATTGCAATATACACGATCCAATCATGTTCATGCTTAACGCAAGCACCAAATAACAATTATTTAGGTTTAACACCAATCCCGATGGTAGAGGGAGCGTGCGACGTTTGATCATATCAACCTTGGAAACACTTCCAACACGTATCGTCACCTCGCCTTTAGCTAGTCTCCGTTTATGTCGTAGCTTTCATTTCGCGTTACTAATCACTTAGCAACCGAACCGGTATCCAATACCCTCATGCTACTAGGAGTACTAGTAAAGTACACATCAACGTCATGTATATCAAATATACTTCTTTCGACTTTTGCCAGCCTTCTTATCTACCAACTATCTAGAGTTGCTCCGCCTCAGTGACTGTTCCCCTCATTACAGAAGCACTTAGTCTCGGGTTTGGGCTTAAACTTGGATCTCTTCATTAGTGCAGCAACTGTTTTGCCGTTTCACGAAGTGTCCCTTCTAGCCCTTGCCTTTTCTTGAAACTTAGTGGTTTTACTAACCATCAACTATTGATGCTCCTTCTTGATTTCTATTTTCGCAGTGTCAAACATCGCGAATCACTCAAGGATCATTGTATCTATCCTTGATATGTTATAGTTCATCACGAAGCTCTCACAGCTTGGTGGTAGTGACTTTGGAGAACCATCACTATCTCATTTGGAAGATTAACTCCCACTTGATTCAAGCGATTGTCGTACTCAGACAATCTGAGCACACGCTCAACGATTGAGCTTTTCTCCTTTACTTTGTGGACAAAGAATCTTTTTGGATGTCTCGTACCTCTTAACAAGGGCACAAGCATGAAATCACAATTTCATCTCTTTAGAACATCACTTATGTTCCGTGACGTTTCAAAACGTTTTCGGCGCCTTGCTTCTAAGCCATTAAGTACTTTGCACTGAACTATCATGTAGTCATCAGAAACGTGTATGTCGGATGTTCACAGCATCCACAGACGACGCTCGAGGTGCAGCACACCGAGTGGTGCATTAAGGACATAAGCCTTCTACGCAGCAACGAGGACAATCCTCGGTTTTACAGACTTAGTCTGCAAAGTTTGCTACTATCAACTTTCAACTAAATTTTCTCTAGGAACATATAAAAACAGTAGAGCTATATCGCAAGCTATATCGTAATTCGCAAAGACCATTAGACTATGTTCATGACAATTAGTTCAATTAATCATATTACTTAAGAACTCCCACTCAAAAAGTACATCTCTCTAGTCATTTGAGTGGTACATGATCCAAATCCACTATCTCAAGTCCGATCATCACGTGAGTCGAGAATAGTTTCAGTGGTAAGCATCTCTATGCTAATCATATCAACTATACGATTCATGCTCGACCTTTCGGTCTCATGTGTTCCGAGGCCATGTCTGCACATGCTAGGCTCGTCAAGCTTAACCCGAGTGTTCCGCGTGTGCAACTGTTTTGCACCCGTTGTATGTGAACGTTGAGTCTATCACACCCGATCATCACGTGGTGTCTCGAAACGAAGAACTGTCGCAACGATGCATAGTCGGGGAGAACACAATTTCGTCTTGAAATTTTAGTGAGAGATCACCTCATAATGCTACCGTCGTTCTAAGCAAGATAAGGTGCATAAAAGATTAACATCACATGCAATTCATAAGTGACATGATATGGCCATCATCACGTGCTCCTTGATCTCCATCACCAAAGCACCGGCACGAGCTTCTTGTCACCGGCGTCACACCATGATCTCCATCAACGTGTCGCCATCGGGGTTGTCGTGCTACTCATGCTATTACTACTAAAGCTACAACCTAGCAAAATAGTAAACGCATCTGCAAGCACAAACGTTAGTTTAAAGACAACCCTATGGCTCCTGCCGGTTGCCGTACCATCGACGTGCAAGTCGATATTATCTATTACAACATGATCATCTCATACATCCAATATGTCACATCACATCGTTGTCCATATCACATCACAAGCATACCCTGCAAAAACAAGTTAGACGTCCTCTAATTTTGTTGTTGCATGTTTTACATGGTGACCATGGGTATCTAGTAGGATCGGATCTTACTTTTGCAAACACCACAACGGAGATATATGAATTTCTATTTAACCTCATCCAAGGACCTCCTCGGTCAATTCCGATTCAACTAAAGTTGGAGAAACTGTCACCTGCCAGTCATCTTTGAGCAACGGAGTTACTCGTAGCGATGAAACCAGTCTCTCGTAAGCGTACGAGTAATGTCGGTCTGAGCCGCTTCTATCCAACAATACCGCGGAATCAAAAAAAGACTAAGGAGGGCAGAAAAACACACATCACCGCCCACAAAAACTTTTGTGTTCTACTCGAGAAGACATCTACGCATGAACCTAGCTCATGATGCCACTGTTGGGGAACGTCGCATGGGAAACAAAAAATTTCCTACGCGCACGAAGACCTATCATGGTGATGTCCATCTACGAGAGGGGATGTGTGATCTACGTACCCTTGTAGACCGTACAGCAGAAGCGTTAGTGAACGCGGTTGATGTAGTGGAACGTCCTCATGTCCCTCGATCCGCCCCGCGAACCGTCCCGCGATCAGTCCCACGATCTAGTGCCGAAGGGACGGCACCTCCGCGTTCAGCACACGTACAGCTCGACGATGATCTCGGCCTTCTTGATCCAGCAAGAGAGACGGAGAGGTAGAAGATTTCTCTGGCAGCGTGACGGTGCTCCGGAGGTTGGTGATGATCTTGTCTCAGCAGGGCTCCGCCCGAGCTCCGCAGAAACGCGATCTAGAGGTAAAACCGTGGAGATATGTGGTCGGGCTGCCATGGCAAAGTTGTCTCAAATCAGCCAGAAAATCCCACTATATATAGGAGGGAGGGAGGGGAGGAGGCAGCCTCAAAACCTAAAGGTTTGGCCGAAATTGGAGGTGGAGGAGTCCTACTCCAATCCTACTTGGAGTAGGATTCCACCTTCCCACTTGGAAACTCTTTCCACCTTGTGTTTTTTCCTTCTCAAACCTTATGGGCCTTAGTGGGAACTTATTACAGCCCACTAGGGGCTGGTTTATCTCTTCCCATAGCCCATGAGACCCCTTGGGGCGTGACACCCCTCCTGATGGTCCCCGGCACCCCTCCTGACACTCCCAGTACACTACCGATGAGCCCGAAACTTTTTCGGTAATGCACGAAAACCTTCCGGTAACCAAATGAGGTCATCCTATATATCAATCTTCGTTTCCGGACCATTCCGGGAACCCTCGTGACGTCCGTGATCTCATCCGGGACTCCAAACAACATTCGGTAACCAACCATACAACTCAAATACGCATAAAACAACGTCGAACCTTAAGTGTGCAGACCCTGCGGGCTCGAGAACTATGTAGACATGACCCGAGAGACACCTCGGTCAATATCCAATAGCGGGACCTAGATGCCCATATTGGATCCTACATATTCTACGAAGATCTTATCGTTTGAACCTCAGTGCCAAGGATTCATATAATCCCGTATGTCATTCCCTTTGTCCTTCAGTATGTTACTTGCCCGAGATTCGATCGTCAGTATCCGCGTACCTATTTCAATCTCGTTTACCGGCAAGTCTCTTTACTCGTTCCGTAATACAAGATCCCATAACTTACACTAAGTCACATTGCTTGCAAGGCTTGTGTGTGATGTTGTATTACCGAGTGGGCCCCGAGATACCTCTCCGTCACACGGAGTGACAAATCCCAGTCTCGATCCATACTAACTCAACGAACACCTTCGGAGATACATGTAGAGCATCTTTATAGTTACCCAGTTACGTTGCGACGTTTGATACACACAAAGCATTCCTCCGGTGTCCGTGAGTTATATGATCTCATGGTCATAGGAACAAATACTTGACACGCAGAAAACAGTAGCAACAAAATGACACGATCAACATGCTACGTCTATTAGTTTGGGTCTAGTCCATCACATGATTCTCCTAATGATGTGATCCCATTATCAAGTGACAACACTTGCCTATGGCCAGGAAACCTTGACCATCTTTGATCAACGAGCTAGTCAACTAGAGGCTTACTAGGGACAGTGTTTTGTCTATGTATCCACACAAGTATTGTGTTTCCTATCAATACAATTATAGCATGGATAATAAACGATTATCATGAACTAAGAAATATAATAATAACTAATTTATTATTGCCTCTAGGGCATATTTCCAACAATACACTATATACACTATACACTTAAGCTTATACACTATACAATATACACTTTTTCTTCTTTTCTTCTCCTCCTCTACCTATCACTAGCTATATGCAATTTTCATGACTATGACATATCATATTGCTATCCAATGGAACTTAGAGAGATCACTAGCTATATTCAATTTTCATAACCTTGGATCAAAGAACATCGCATAAAATTGTATCACTACAACTATGATTTCAATGGAACATATTGAACCAATCAGATTTTGCAGATTGTGGAACACTATTCTAATCAGATTGTGTTCCCTTCAACTAATCAAAATTGTTTCACTACAACTATTTGAAGCGAACCAACTATGATTCCAATGGAACATATTAAACACTAGTTGATTCTAATACGATTTTTCAGATTATGGAACACTATTCCAATCAGATTGTGTTCCCCTTCAACTAATCAAAATTGTTTCACTACAACTATTTGAAGCGAACCAACTATGATTCCAATGGAACATATTAAACACTAGTTGATTCTAATACGATTTTTCAGATTATGGAACACTATTCCAATTAGATTGTGCTCCCCTTCAACTAATCAAAATTGTTTCACTACAACTATTTGAAGGGAACCAACTATGATTCCAATGGAACATATTAAACACTAGTTGATTCTAATACGATTTTTCAGATTATGGAACACTATTCCAATTAGATTGTGCTCCCCTTCAACTAATCAAAATTGTTTCACTACAACTATTTGAAGGGAACCAACTATGATTCCAATGGAACATATTAAACACTAGTTGATTCTAATACGATTTTTCAGATTATGGAACACTATTCCAATAAAATTGTGCTCCCCTTCAACTAATCAAAATTGTTTCACTACAACTATTTGAAGGGAACCAACTATTATTGAAATAAATAAACTTACAATGTCATTATCTTGGATCGAAGAAAGCCTCAAAACTTACCTCGCCCATTGGAAGATCAAGACATGCGTGCGAAGCATAGTTGGATAACGGCAACACCGCGTTGATCGGCCGTGTACTCCAGATCAAGCCCGAAGAACTTCTCATGATCCGCTGCATGGTCAAACCATCGTTCCTTCAACTGTTGAAGAAAAAACGGCACCTCCTTGCTCAGGTTCATGTACACGACACGGAGCTTGGTCGTGCCATGTGCGAGCACCTCACGAAAGATAGTTGGCATGGTGGAAGAAGAGAAGGGAAGAAGAGAGGAGAAGAACAGAGGAGAAGAACAGAGAGGGCGACGCGAGAGAGAAGAAGAACAGAGAAATGGCGACTGTATGCTTCGGTTCGTGCTTTTCATCACCCGAAACGACGCGGGATGCAAACCGTTTGGGACTTTAGTCCCGGGTTGAGCCACCAACCGGGACTAAAGAGGTATACCAAACGGTTGCCACCACTACGGCAGGCCACGTGTTAGGCCTTTAGTCCCGGGTTGAGCCACCAACCGGGACTAAAGAGGTATACCAACGGTCGCCACCACTACAGCAGGCCACATGTTAGTCCTTTAATCCCGGGTTGAGCCACCAACCGGGACTAAAGGGGGATACGAACGGTTGCCACCAACATTGCCCGCCCCGTAGCCCTTTAGTCCCGGTTTGGGACACGAACCGGGACTAAAGGTTCCTTACGGGCTGGGACTAAAGCCTCGAGGGAGGCATTGAGAATTGGGGCGACGTGGCCGGGCCTTTAGTCCCGGCCCAGAGGCAGGCCGGGACTAAATGGTCCAGGCCAAAGGCCCGTTTTCTACTAGTGTATCTTTGTTTTCCAATTAATAAAGCTAGCCATGATGGCCCTCCCTAAAAAAAGTCCACAATGCAATGGTGCTTAACTTATTGTTGCTAAGCATTCTTCATTTAATGATTTTATAACTAAAGTTTTTCATGCATTGGTGGGCTTCTTTCATTTAAGTGTCTTGCCTAGGTTCACGTGCTTAACATTGTTTCTTCCTGGGACACCATACACATCTCTTCCCTCTTAATTAGCTTGTCACATCGGATTTTTTTACCTACATGGTAGCCTTAGCACCTGTACAAGGTGAAGCATTGGGAGGGGCCTAAATATTCTAATCCTAAAAAATTCCTAGGAAAAACGTTTTGAATAAAAGAAGCCCTTACCAAAGTTTAAACTTTGACTGTTTATTTTCTACTAATGATATTATAAAATCACCTGAGAAACACATCTACCATTTATGATCGTGTAGATCACACACTCAATGTAGACACTTCATATGTAGTTTTGGTTTGTAAATTTTAAAACCGAAAAAACAATGCACTCAACTTTGAAAACATAACAAATTTTAACCCTCAAAACGTTATTACGGCCATGTGTTAGTGGAATGACAATGACAACTCCACAAAAATTGGAAAGAACAATAGAATAACAAAACACTAAATTTGTATCTTTTTCATATACTTCTCCCCCTTTTTCTTATTTTTGCTTAAGCTAGAAAATAAGCTCAACTAGTAATGAGTGATTGTTTTTGTAATAATTTGCATATACTTTTTCCTCCTTTTATTGGTTTGAGAAAAGAAATATGCTCATGGAGTAACGATTGACGGTCGATCCTGAACGCATTACATACACGTATGGTTTGGAGACGTGCACCCCCAATAAAAAAATACGACCTTGAAAAGCAAGTGTCTCAAAGTATTATCATGCTACATGAATTTACTTTTTGAATAAAAGAGGGGTTAGCCCCTCTGATCTCTATTAAAGAAACCATATGGATTCAGCCCTATTACACACTACCAGTAGTACTAAAAGCATAACAACTCAGATCCTACATCAAAGTAAAGCCAACCACGACGAGTAGAGACAACAAATCCACAGCCAGACTCCATTTAGTTATACACCGAGGGGAGAACCGGTCACAAATTTCTAACAGAGTAAAGGCGAAAATTGAAACACCTAACTAGCTACCCGTTCAAGCAGCCATGCCCATAGGCCATAGCCTCACAAGCCTTTGGTTTTCCTCCTTTATCTAGAAGATAGACCAGCTGGATATCGAGTACCAATTAGTTTAATCAGGACCAAAGGATCATTGAAATTTTGTTCAAAAATAATATCATTTCTAAAATTCCAAATAGCCCAAAAAATTGCAGATACTTTTACCAGAATCATCTCTTATCATTTTTTGAAACTTCTTATATAGTTCCCAAAACATTCATGCAAATTGGTAGGGGTAGAATGTAGACCGAATGCACATTTCACAAGACTCCAAATTAAATCGGCCACTGAGCAATGGAAAAAATGTATGATCGGTGCTCTCATCTCTTCCACATAAAAACATAAATTTTGTTCCCAATCCACCCTTAAGCAGATTATCCGCAATAAGAATACTTTCTTAGATATAAGTCATAGAAATACCTATATTATAGAAGGGACTTTAACTTTCCACAAAAATTTCAAGGGAACGTTTCAATCAGACTCAATCAATTTTCTATACAAGGATTTAAATGTAAATTTTCTACCACATGTGAGTATCTTGACCTTATCAGCACCATTCCCATGTCAATTTCCTCACATCTTAACTTCAAGCTATTCCCCAAATCCAAGGATTCCCCATAAAGGGTTCATCTAAATCTAAATTCACTCCATCCTTTTTGAATTTCCTTAGAAACAATGTTATTATGATCAAAAGTAAGCAAGTAAACCCGGGGTAAGACAATTTAAGTGGTTCCTCATCTACCCAACATTCTTCGTAAAATCTGGTATTTCTGCCACTCCCCTTTTTTGCAGACTTGGTAAAAAAATGTTTAACTTATAAAATGATGGGATAATTGAATTTATGCCGCTAGTTGGGTCAGACTCGATAGTTTACCTAATTTCAGAAAACACTCCTTCCCGCCCAAATCCCTTTGCTTCGCTTATGCTTTTCCCCTTTGACCGTTTGACCGTCACTTTGAAAACTTCATAAGATATTCATACTAACTCAGAAAAAATGAAATAAGATATAAAATGTTCACAAAACATCACCTATATACATATCAAAAGTGCATCCAGTTTTTGCCGTAACCTTGTCAACCTTTTAGCATATGCTATGTGAATGAAATGATGATATCGTGCCAAGTTTCAGCCTTTTCAGAGTTTATTTGTACTGCTTTTCAATTTCACGTTAATTTAGCTCATTTTTTATTAATTATGTCATATTTTACTTTAAAAAATAAATGATGTCATTTTTTGTTTTTTAAATAAATGATGTTATATTTGTATTCCTCACATTTCCTGATAATAATGGATATATTATTTTTTGAATTTTGATTTATAGATTTAAAGATATTAATTATGCCATATTAAATGAATAAATGACAAGAAATGAATATAATAATAGTATTACTTATTTAATTTTCAATGAAATTCAATATTATTATTACTTATTTTATTTTGAGCTTTTTAATTATTTTGGATTTTTTGTTTTTTATGCTTGCTCAGAATTATTTGAGTTTTTTTTGATTTTTTTCCCCTTTTGATGTTTTTTTGAGTTTTTAAATTAATTATTGTTGTTTCCTAATCATTGTTGTTTATTTTAACAATTGTTTGGAATTCAGAAAATTAAATCATGTGACATCAAGACCTAAGGATTAATAGGATTGATAGCTTATTATTGTCAAGAAAACAATAAGTGTACACTTGAAACCTAGTGGAGATAGAACCGGAAAGTTAAGCATGCTTGGGCTCGAGCAATGAGAGGATGGGTGACCAACCGGGTTCAAAGATTTTAAAATCTAAAAAATTCAAAGAAAATGATTTAAAAAAAAAAACATTTAGTCCCGGTTCGTAACACAATTGGGACTAAAAGTTTTGACCTTTTGTCCCGATTGGTTTTGTCCCGGTTGGAAAACCGGGACTAAAGGCCCATTTTCCACTAGTGTATATGTGGATGCCATTTGCATTTTTGACAAAAATGTTGGAAAGTCTCCATGCCTAACTTTAAATAAAACTCTAATTGGGTCTTTCCAACATTTTTGTTGTGAATGTGAATGACATGTACATATAGGCTATGTTTCTATGAACATTTTGGTAACTTATTTGAACATTTCTAAGTTAGTATGAATTTTTTTATGAAGTTTTCAAAGTTATGGTCAAACAGTGAAAGGGCAAAAGCATAAGAGAAGCAAAGTAGTTTGGGCGGGAACGAGTGTTTTCAGAAACTAGGGGTAAACCTGCTGAGTGTGACCCAACTAAGGGAACCAAATTAATTATCCCTAAAATGATAGTCCAAAATTGAGTATCTCCTACTTGGACCTAGCTAGAGACAAACACCCATTAGGTACATATATGGTCAAAAGAATAGACTACCAGAATCCCTCTACAATTTCAAGTTTTTAGATTAATTTTGCCAACAAAGTCTCACTCATAATACCCAAATTTAAAATTCGAAGACCACATCGATCTCTAGTTTCACATGAGGTATTTTAGTTTACCAAGCGGTATTCCATCTTATCATCATCTTCCCGTCAGTCCATCCTAGCTCTAACTACTTAACTCTTTTTGTTTTGCCTTTGGAATGGGAGAAAAAGACATAATGAATAAAGGCATGTTGGTTAGGCATGCCTCAACTAGAGTGATTCTGCGAGCACTGGATCCTAACAATTTACCCTGTCAACATCCACACCTTTTCTCAGTCTTATATTTAACTCCTTTCTAGTGTTTATCCAGAATTCTAGTAGTAGAAACATGCATACCAAGGTATTTCAAATGTAATTCTCTCATTTGGCAAATAAAAATTTCCTTTTTTTTCTTTGGCTTCTCCAAATAGGAAAAGTTCACTTTTATGGAAGTTAATGGTTAAGCCAAACATTTCTTCAAAATCACATATGATGAATCTGAGATTTCTAGTACTCCCTCCATTCCCTTATACAAGGCCACAAACTCAAAACACATGTACCAATACAGAATTTAATGATTGCATCATAAGCTAGCTTTTCTTCTCTTTTACCGGAATCATTAATGCCATCGCATGCAAAAGACTGAGCGGGAGTACTAGTACTAGTAGGAAGTAAGTACAACTAGCTAGCGTAATTGCCACCCTATGCATGCAGGTTTGCCTTTACGAGGAGCCCCTCATTAAATTTTGCTTCGTTTTCTGTTAGTGGCCTTGTATTGATGTAATTTTTATTTTCCATAGTGGCCTTGTATAAGGGAATGGAGGGAGTACTCTCAATCTCATCTTGGATCAAAAAATAGTGTGATCAACATACTTTAGCACGTTGACTCCAAATCTTAGATTGTCCCAAAGTACTCCTTTAACAAAACAATTATGATCATAGCTAAAGCATCAAATGTTGAATTATAAAGAAGAGGAGAAAGGGCATCTCCCTGTCTTAATGCTTGGCGAGTTCCAAAATATGGCCCAAATTTGTGACCGAGTCTAATTCCCACATGACCTCTCCTCATAGTCATCATGACCAAGTCACACCATTTACCAGGAAAGCCTTTCATCTTAAGCAGAACATGTCACTTAATCTTACCATAAGCTTTTTCAATATCCACCTTAAATAGAAAACTAGTGTTATTTTAATGGATTGATTTCATAGCTTGATAAAAAACAACTACACCTTCCATAACACATCTACCTGTCACACATATATTTTGGGAATAATAACATCAACCATTCTAATTAGCCTATTCGTGAGTACTTTAGTAATAATCTTGAAACTAACATTGAGAAGACACACAAGCCTGAACTTTTGAACATGTTTAACATCATCAATTTTGGGTACTAGTGTGATAATGTTGTAATTAATTAGGGAAATATTCGAGTCCATAGTGTGAAAATCATCAAGTAGCCTTTTCAATTCTTTCTTCACAATCTCCTAAAATTTCTGATGGAAATTAGCACGGAGCCCATCTCGTCTAGTGTTTTGTTTTTTTCCATTTGAAAGACTACTGATGACCCACAAGTATAGGGGATCAATCATAGTCCTTTCGATAAGTAAGAGTGTCTAACCCAACGAGGAGAAGAAGGCTCTGATAAACGGTTTTTAGCAAGGTAATAATTGCAAGCACTGAAAGTAGCGGTAACAAGTGATGGTGTAGTGAGGTGAAACGTAGCAAGCGAAAAGTAACAAGTAACAAGTAGTAGAAACGGTGCAGCAGAGTGGCCCAATCCCTTTCGTAGCAAGGGATAAGCCTGAGCAAAGTCTTATAAGAGGAAAAACGCTCCCAAGGACACACGGGAATTTCTGCCATGCTAGTTTCATCATGTTCATATGATTCGCGATCGTTACTTTGATAGTTTGATATGTGGGTGGACCGGCGCTTGGGTACTGCCCTTACTTGGACAAGCATCCCACTTATGATTAACCCCTCTCGCAACCATCCGCAACTACGAAAGAAGAATTAAGACAACGTCTAACCATAGCATTAAACTAGTGGATCCAAATCAGCCCCTTATGAAGCAATGCATAGACTGGGGTTTAAGCTTCTGTCACTCTAGTAACCCATCATCTACTTACTACTCCCCAATGCCTTCCTCTAGGCCCAAATATGGTGAAGTGTTATGTAGTCGACGTTCACATAACACCACTAGAGGAAAAGACAACATACAACATATCAAAATACCGACGAATACCAACTTCACATGACTATTATCAGCATGACTTATCCCATGTCCTCAGGAATAAAAGTAACTACTCACAAAGCATAATCATAATCATGATCAGAGGTGTAATGAGTAGCATCAAGGATCTGACCATAAACTCTTCCACCAAGTAATCCAACTAGCATCAACTACGAGGAGTAATCAACACTACTAGCAACCTTACAAGTACCAATCAGAGTCGCGAGACGGAGATTGGTCACAAGAGATGAACTAGGGTTTGGCAAGGAGATGGTGCTGATGAAGATGTTGATGGAGATGACTCCCCTCCGACAAGAGGAGTGTTGGTGATGACGAAGGCGACGATTTCCCCCTCCGGGAGGGAAGTTTCCTCGGCAGGATCGTCCTGCCGGAGCTCTAGATTGGATCTGCTCAAGTTCCGCCTCGTGGCAGCGGCGAATCAATGAAAAAGCTCCACCCAGATTTTTTCTCGGACGAAACCCTTCATATAGCAAAAGAGGGGGGCCGGTGGGCCACCAGGGTGCCCACAAGCCCTGTTGCCGCGGCCAGGGGGGTAGGCCGCGGCAACCAGGCTTGTGGGCCCCTGGCTGCTCCCCTCTGACACTTCTTTCGCCCAGTATTTTTTATATATTCCCAAAAAATCCATGTTGATTTTCAGGGCATTTGGAGTTGCGTAGAATAGAGGACTCAGACTTGCTCCTTTTCCAGTCCAGAATTCCAGTTGCCGGTATTCTCCCTCTTCAAATAAACCTTGTAAAATAAGAGAGAAAAGGCATAAGTATGGTACCACAAAGTATAATAACAGTCCATAAAGCGATAAATATCAACATGAAAGCATGATGCAAAACGGACGTATCAACTCCCCCAAGCTTAGACCTCGCTTGTCCTCAAGCGAAAACCAAGATCCATAAACATGTCCACATGTTTAGGGATGAAGGTGTCAAAAAAATAAAATAGGGACATGAGGGCATCATGATCACACATAGAACAGCAATACCTCATAGAGATTCTTATGGGAAAGTAACAATTCCTTCACAAAGCAAAGTATGAAATAAAAACCTTACCGAGAAGTAGCCAACAATAGTCCATAGTCACTGAAGGAATTGCAATTTATCATAACATCAGAAAGAGTCAAATAAGAGCTTGTAAAGCAAATCCACAAACTCAATCATCTCTTTTGTTTTCCACAATTGTTACAACTCACGTGGTACTCATGGTATCAAAGTTTCAGTTGGACACAGAGAAAGATAGGGGCTTGTAGTTTTGCCTCCCAACCATTTACCTCAAGGGTAAAGTCAACAACAATAAAGCACAAGTACTCATCTCCAAGTTGATATATGAATATAGATATTTCCCAAGCATATGACGTTCACCAAGAAAAAGGCTAAATAAGGAGTTGGTGAAGATCACCATGACTCTTACAAGGGCAAAAAGTAAAGGTACAAGATAGGCCCTTCGCAAAGGGAAGCAGAGGTTGTCATGCGCTTTTGAGGTTTGGATGCGTGTCCTCTTAGTGCGGAGGAACGTCACTTTATATTGCCTCCTGTGATAAAGAACTTTATTATGCAGTATGTCGCTTTTATGTCTTCCTCATCACAGGTTCGTATAAAGCTTATTTTCCACACACTAATAGATCATACATATTAGAGAGCAATTTTTATTGCTTGCACCGATGACAACTTACTTGAGGGATCTTATTCAATCCATAGGTAGGTATGGTGGACACTCACGACAAAACTGGGTTGAAGGTTTATGGATGCACAAGTAGTATCTCTACTTGGTGCGGGAGTTTTGGCTAATATGAGGTGGAAGCAAACGTCACATGCTAAGGGATCTCTAATCATATAACATTGTTTGGAACTAAGCAAACACAATTCATTATGTTGTCTTCCTTGTCCAACATCTACTTCTAAGCATGTAAGAGTTTGGTGAGTGCTCACAATTATAGAAAGTGTCTAAGATGATATATTTATATGTGAACCTCTCTTTCCTTATTACTCTTATTAATTGCAACAATGACTGAGGTCTATGTTGGTCTATTCTCAACAAGTTTCAATCATCATACTTGTTATATGTGAAGTTATCACTTTCCATGAGATCATCTCATGATTTTTCATGCTATCGTTCTTTTCGTACTTTTGATCACGGCACAAAACAAAGCCCTTGACTAAGATACTCTTTATTATATAGCTCGCAAGCTCTAATACATCAGGGGAGATACAAGGCAAAAGACTCAAACTAAACACTAAAGACTTACTTCACTAAGAGAAGAAATAAAAACTGAAAAGGAAAGAACTAAGACAAAAGTAAAAGCAAAAGATATAAAGGTGATACGATATCAGGGCAACTCCCCCAAGTTTGGCATAAGCCAAGGAAGTTGCCATACCAATGCTTAGTTGTCTTCCTTTGGTGGTGATGGTGGTGGAGTTGTTGAAGCAGTCTTGAGCTTGTCTAATTTCCACTTGAGCATAAAGTTCTGCTCCCTCAGATCGTCATTTTCCTCCTCAAGCTTCAACACTCTATGGCAAAGTTCCTGCTTATTCTTGTGCAAGAAACGAGAAGGGATAAACAAGGTCTTAGGCTTCTTCCTTTGGTCAGGTAGGCTTGACTTCTTGAACTCCTCATGAGTGCGTCCAGGTTGAGGTAGAGGAGCCTCCTCTTCATCGGAACTCGTTTGTTCCTTCCCCTTGGAATCATAGTCCTCTTCCTCGTCAGTGGTCCAGCTGTGACGCCCTCGGCTTAATCGTACGCTAACCATACACGCAAATGCGTACGATCAAACCCAAGGACTCACGGGAAGATATCACAACACAACTCTAGACACAAATAAAATAACATCAGCTTCATATTACAAGCCAGGGGCCTCGAGGGCTAGAATACGAAGGCTCGATAAACACACGAGTCAGCGGAAACAACAAATATCTGAGTACAGACATAAAACATGGGGTGCCTTAGAGAAGGCTAGCACAAAAGATACAACGATCGAACGAGGCGAGGCCTCCTGCCTGGGAACCTCCTAACTACTCCTGATCATCAGCGGCCTCCACGTAGTAGTAGGCACCGTCGGGGTAGCAGTCGTCGGCGGCGGGGACCTCCATCTCCTGGGCTTCATCATCTGGTCGCAGCAAGCGGATCAAGGGGACAAGGGGGGAGCAAAGCAGCGGTGAGTACTCATCCAAAGTACTCGCAAGTCTTACATCAGAACTATTCTAATTATGCACCAGTATCAAAGAAGGGGGGGTTATATGTGGACTGACTGCAGCAATGCGAGAATAGAGAGAGAAGGCCTAGTCCTATCGAAGACTAGCATCTTCAGGGTCTTGCAGCAATAGACGAGAGTAGAACAGGGGTAAAACATTAATAGTCATATTGTTGCAGCAATAATAAAGTGAGGTCACGCCTAAAGACCCTCCCTCGACTCCCTGCGAGGAAGCAATCTCGAGGCAAACTAATTCCAGTTAAGTAACAATTGTAGTTGTATAAGATCGGGGCACAACTCCAAGTCGTCCTGTAACCGTGGACACGGCTATCCGAATAGTTAATTTTCATCCCTGCAGGGGTGCACCACATGTCCCGTCACGCTCGATAACACTCTGGCCGGACATACTTTTCTGGGTCCTGCCCGGCCTCGGAATATCGACACGTCGCAGCCCCACCTAAGACTAATCAGAGAGGCCAGCCCGCCGGTCTAAATCCTAAGCACAAAGGGTTCATGGGCCCAGTTCCCCTTCACGCTCCTGCACGTGGCGTGGGCGGCCGACGTCAGTCCTAGCATCCCTTAATCACAAGCGCGATGCATCTCGGGACCACTCGGGCCCGCGCCGCTACACTGCTGGCATCTGAAAAGCTTCGGCTGATACCGCGACGTCGAGTACCCATAATTCTTCCCGCGTAGCCGGTTAGTGCGAAAAGGTCTCCGACCAACCCAGATCAAATACCCAAATCCATTAGCATCTTAATTAGGCCAGCAACACAGTCTCGCGGGAAATCCACCCGTCTTACAACTAATCGCCGAAGATCCCAGTAACATGGTCGAGTAACTGTGTGGTTGTAACATCAGGGGAATCCGAGGAATCACCCTCGTTGGATTCCGAACGATGTACCCGTCAAGGTGGGCTTAGAGGAATCACCCTCGGGGGTCCCACACTCGCGGGGTGGCACGACAGAGACGTCATCGGGAATGGTGAAAGAGGAATCACCCTCGATAACCACGACCGACTAGCTATACTACAGAGATATCATCAGGAGTACTTAGCGAGGTGTTACCCTCGGTACCCGACAGTATCCCTGTAGCGTCGTACAACGAAGGGGGGTGAACGTGTTGTGTCGGGTCTGGCTCGTCGATCAGAGATCGAGATTCGAAACAAGCGGGGCAACTGATCTACGGGGTCAGAGGGGATGACTGCTCCACCTATACTAAGCATATTAAAGGTACATGACTGAAAGTAGCAGTTCATCAAAAACAGGCTATGCATCAGATATAGGAGCTAACTACAACAGTAGCAAAATACTAATGCAAGCAGTAGGAAGAAAAACATAGGCGATATAGGAATGATCAAGGGGAGTTTGCTTGCCTTGCTGCTCTCCGGCAAAGGACTGATCGGCAGGGTCATAGATGTACCCGGCAGCAGCGTCAGTCTCGGGGTCTACCGGTAAGAAGAGGGGGAAGAAACAATAAATAATAGCACCGATGCAACACAAAGCATGACATGGAAATATGCAGGCTAGACATGAGCTAACGCAGCAACATCCGTCATAGACGGGTCGGAAGAATATCTGACGATATTTTCCGGGTCTCGGGCTACTACCGGTTATACTGGAAACGATGGAAAAGTTCCATGTTTGCTATGCTAGGGACGTGTGACAGACGAACGGGCCGTGTATCCGGGTTCGTCTCGCTTTGCTGATCAACTTTCATGTTGAAAATATTTTGATCTGACTTACGGATTATTTAATATTAATTTTTAAAGTTTTATTAATTATTTAAGAATTAAAAACAGATTTAAAAGATTTAGTAAAATCCTATTATGACATCATCGCGATGTCAGGCTGACATCACATTTGACCGGTCAACTGACCAGCGGGTCCCGAACGTCATAGGCACAAGTTTTTATTAAGATTAATTATTTATTAATCAGATTAATTCAACGAGGGACCCACGTGTCATACTCTAATTATGTTAATTAATTATTTTAACTAATATATCTATTTCTTTATTTATTTTAAGAAAACATTATTTTTATATTTTTATTTCAACTAACGCGTGGGGCCTCCCTGTCATAGACCCGGGTGCAATGGCCCCACCGGTAAGTGACCTATGGCCAAATACACATTTTAAATCACAAATAAATAAACATACAAATGTCGTATCTCTCCACATGCCTATATACGCAAATACATACATAATACGGGTATCGAATACATACATACATACATACGGCATCTAATACAACAATTGTTTTTATTTCTTTTCTCTCAAAAACTCTCAACACTCAACTCTCTCTCTCTGTTAACACAAACACAACTTTCTCTAACACCACCTAGAGGAACCAAAAACTCAAATCTTCCTACCGGAGTCCACCGTCGACGAATCGAGGCCCCGTTTGCCGGAACGGAACCGGGACGGCGAGGAGATCGACACGGTGGGAGGAGCCCGAAGAGGGGCTCACCGACGGTGACGTGACGGCCCGGTGAAGCCGGAGTTCGCACGTAGTTGACGGTGGAGACGGGCGTGAAGGCGGTGACGGTGCCGATGGTGGTGATGTGCCGGCGAGGAGGAGCCGGTGAGGAGGGCCCCCCGGAGATGGAGCCGCCGATGGTGAGGGGCTCGGCCGGCGGGGCTCCCGGGGTCGGCCGACGGGATGGGGAGGGCCCCGGCCGCCGGACCTGGAGGGGGGGCCGAGGTGGCCGGCGCCCCTGCCGGCGGGGTGGAGACCGAGAGGGGGCTCGCCGCGGAGAGAGGGGAGGAGCCGCCGGGGGAGGAGGTCGTGAGGTGGGGGGGCCGCCGGGAGAGGATGGTCGGAGGAGGGAGGCGGCCGTGGGGAGAGGAGGCCGCCGGCGGGAGGAAGGTGGCCGCCGGGGGGCTGCCGGCGGGAGGAGGGTGGCCGCCGGCTGGGGAGGGAGAGGGGCGAGGTGGAGGAGGCGAGATGGGGAGGGAGAGGCGAGAGGGGCAGAGGGGGGCGACGGGATCTCGGGGGTTGGGGGGGGGGCTCTCGTGAGGTGGGGGGCCGAGAGAGGGGGAGGAGATGGCGCGTGGGGTGGGCCCCCCCCCCCACGAGGGGGGGGTGGCTGGCGGCGGCATGGGAAAGGGAGGGAGTTTGGCGAGGGGAGGAGGGTCTGGTCGCCAGGGGGGCGCGCTAGGGTTTTTGGGGAGGCCGGCTGGGCCACTTGGCCCAGTTGGGCCGGCTGGGGGGGGGGGGCTTTCTTCCTTTTTTGTTTGTTTGTTTTGTTTTGTTTTACCTTTTTCCTTTTTTATTATTTCTTTCTTTCAGTTTTCTTTCTTTCTTTCCTCATTATTATTTCTTTAATACTTTCCTTTTATATATATATCCTTTTAATACTTGTAATGAACCGATAAAGTGCTTTCCTTTGCTTTCAAATCATCGATCCGGACAGACGCGAATCCACGCGGGTCGGAGATGGGAATTCGATGACGTGGCATCATTAGCGGTTGATCACTGTAGCTTAATTACAATCACTACTGTAGCAAAAGTCGAGGATGTCACAATTCTCCCCTACTAACAAGAATTCTCGTCCCGAGAATTAAGAGGTAGAGGGAAAGAGCCCGGGGTATTCATCACGAAGATGATCCTCGCGTTCCCAAGTGGCTTCATCTTCAGAGTGATTTGACCACTGCACCTTAAGGAACTTGGTGACCTTGCGACGAGTCTTACGTTCAGCTTGGTCGAGAATGCGGACCGGATGCTCTTTATAAGAGAGGTCTTGTTGTAGCTCAAGCATATCGTGATCCACTGCTCGAATAGGGTCCTTGAAGCAGCGACGGAGCTGAGAAACATGGAAGACATTGTGAACCTGAGAAAGGTTCGCCGGCAGTTCCAATTGATAAGCCACTCTTCCACGCCTTTCGAGAACAGTGAAAGGACCAATATAACGAGGAGCTAACTTGCCCTTGATTCCGAAACGGTGTGCACCTCTCATTGGTGTAACACGAAGATAAGCCTTTTCGCCAGGTTGATAGACCATATCTTGATGATGACGGTCATACTGACTTTTCTGACGAGACTGAGCAGCCTTCAGATTCTCATGAATAATGCGGACTTGATCTTCGGCATGTTGAATAATATCCGGACCGAAGAGTGATCGTTCCCCAGTTTCTGACCAATTCAGAGGAGTTCGACACCTTCGCCCATACAATACTTCGAAAGGGGCCATCTTCAGACTAGCTTGATAGCTATTGTTGTAAGAGAACTCGGCATACGGGAGAGATTCCTCCCATTTCTTACCGAAAGAAATGACACAAGCTCGAAGCATGTCCTCGAGAATTTGGTTGACTCGTTCAACTTGTCCCTGGGATTGAGGATGAAATGCAGTGCTGAAGGACAGATGAGTCCCCATAGCCTTCTGAAAACTTTCCCATAATTTTGAAGTAAACAAGCTGCCACGGTCCGAACTGATCACCAACGGAATACCGTGACGTGAAACAACTCTTGACATATAAAGATCTGCCAGTTGACTAGCATTAATCGTTTCTTTGACGGCTAGGAAATGTGCAACTTTGGACAGTCGATCAATGACGACAAGGATAGCATCATTACCTTTCTGAGATCTGGGAAAACCAGTGACAAAGTCCATTTCAACGTGATCCCATTTCCACTCGGGAATAGAGATAGGTTGCAGAGTTCCCGCAGGCTTTTGGTGTTCTGCTTTGATACGCCGGCATATATCACATTCTGCCACATAGCATGCAATGTCTTGTTTCATATTGGGCCACCAGAATCTTTGCCGGATGTCTTGGTACATCTTGGTACTACCCGGGTGAATAGACAATGGTGTGTCATGAGCTTCTTCCATCACCTTCCCAGTCATCCTGAGATTTTCCTTCTTATTTGTGACGAATAGGCGACCCTTGAAATACAAGGCGCCACCTTCATTAACAGTGAAAAAGGAGGGTTTATCCTTCGCAATATAGCTCTTAATCCTGTCGACATCATCGTCAAAGTTTTGTATATTCTTTATGGAGCTCACAAGATCTGGTTCAACCACTAGGTTACTGAGGGAACCCTGATTAACAACACGAAGGTTCATCTTTTGATACTCTTCAGGAGGGGGAACAAGGTAACCCTGAGGAACAATGTGGAGGTTCAGCTTACGGAATTCCTCTTGCAGACGATCGTGAACCTGATGAACCTGGAGGTGGTTGCAGTATGACTTGCAACTTAAGGCATCAGCCATTACATTAGCCTTGCCAGGGGTATATGATATACTACAGTCAAAATCTGCTATACGCTCCATCCATCTTTGTTGACGCAGGTTCAGCTCCAGTTGAGTGAACAAGTACTTCAAACTTTGATGGTCGGTGTAGATTTCACAGCGATTACCGACTAGGTATTGTCGCCATTCCTTCAATGCATGAATGACTGCGGCAAGCTCGAGATCATGAACTGGGTAGTTCTCTTCATGAGCACGCAGTTGACGTGAAGCATAAGCGATCACCTTGCGATCCTGCATTAGGACACAACCTATCCCTTGACGAGAAGCATCACAGTATATGACGAAATCCCTTTTCGTATCTGGAGGAGCAAGTACTGGAGCGGACGTCAGTTTGTCCTTGAGTGCCTGGAAACTTTCCTGACATTTATCAGTCCATTCATACTTAACACCTTTGTGAAGCAGGTTGGTTAAGGGCTTCGCAATCTTGGAGAAGTTCTCGACGAATCGACGGCAATAGCTGGCGAGTCCGAGAAAACTTCTGACTTGCTTGACATTCTTTGGGGGAGTCCAGTCAAGAATAGCTTGAATTCGTTCGGGGTTGACCGCAATACCATCCTTGGAAATCACATGACCAAGGTAAGTCACTTCGTCTAGCCAGAACTCACATTTGGAATACTTCGCATAGAGTTTATGCTCCCGAAGCTTATCCAGTACAAGACGAAGATGTTCAGCATGCTCTTCTTTGTTCTTCGAAAACACCAGAATATCATCCAGATATACCACGACAAATTTGTCGAGGTAATCCATGAATATATAATTCATCAATCGAGAGAAAGTTGCCGGTGCATTGGTTAAACCGAAGGACATGACGGTGTACTCGTATGATCCATATCGAGTAACAAAGGCGGTCTTTGGAATATCCTCCTTGCGAACACGAATCTGGTGGTATCCCAATCTCAAGTCGAGCTTAGAGAAAACGGTGGAACCAGCAAGTTGATCATACAAATCATTTATCCGCGGGAGAGGATATTTGTTTTGATTAGTGGCCTGGTTGATAGGACGATAGTCTTGAACCAATCGATTTGTCCCATCCTTCTTCTTAACAAAGAGAGAAGGTGCTCCCCAAGCAGAGGAACTCGGACGGATGAAACCCAGATGAAGCGAGTTGTCAATTTCTTGCTTAAGTTCAAGGAGTTCATGTGGTGGCATTTTATAAGGACGCTTGGCAATAGGAGTGGTACCGGGTACCAAGTCAATGACAAACTCGACAGCTCGAGCAGGGGGAATCCCCGGAAGTTCTTCTGGAAAGACATCTTGGAACTCTCGGACCACTGGAATGTTTTCAATCCCTTCAAGAGGCGACGCATTTAATGCATTCAAGGCATACAGCCGTGCCTCAGCATTACGGACGAGATGAGCATGGTAGCTTACTAGTTCATCTGAAGGGTGTAGGAGGTGGACGGTTTTGGTGGCACAAACGATCGATGCCGTATGAGCTTTCAACCAGTCCATCCCCAATATGAGATCGATGTTGGATGACTTTAGTAGGATGGGGTTGGCAAGGAATTCTAATCCTTCAATTTCAACTGGAACATGGGGGCAAACCACAGAGGTTCGGCATTCGCCCCCAGGGGTGTTTACCACTATCGGGATGTTCATCTCTTCGCTCCTAATGTCATGCATGTATGCAAAATTTTCCGACATAAAGGAATGCGATGCTCCTGTATCAAACAATACAGAAGCAGGTACTGAGTTAACGAGAAGTGTACCCATCATGGTAGCAGGCTGGTCTTGAGCTTGACCCATATCAATGTTGTTGGCCTGACCACGAACATAAGCAGGCTTAGTGTTGAAGTTGCGGTTCTGGTTGTTGCCACGGCCAGTTGTGGGAAGTGCCAGCTGATTCTGATTCTGCCTGCAGTCTCTAGCACGGTGACCTGGACGGCCACACTTGAAGCACAGCCCGTCCTCAGGACGGGAAGGAGGAACTCGAGGTGGTGGAGCTGGAAGCCTCGGCTGCCTAGGTGGTGGAGGAGGCAGGCGAGGTGCAGCATAGGACGGCCTCGGAGTAGGAGCAGGTGCATGGTACATGTTGTTGGGAATCCAGATCTTCCGCTTCTGTGCAGATGAGCCCGAAGATGAGCCCATGTCACGGTTGCGCTTGCTGCTATCTTTGTATTCCTGCAGACCAGTCTCAACCTGAATAGCCTTGTTCACGAGGGTGGCGAAATCAGCATAGTCCTGAACGAGGAGTGTCAGCTTGATATCAGGGTGGAGGCCTTCACGGAACTTCTCCTGCCTGCGTGCATCAGTCGCAATGTCTTCTTCAGCATAGCGAGATAATTCCAGAAATTCCCGCTGATAAGCATCCACAGTCTTGTTGCCCTGGACCAAGTTGCGGAACTCACGCTTCTTCCGGTCCATGATTCCCTGGGGAATGTATCGAGCACGGAAAGCTGCCTTGAACTCTGCCCAAGTGATGATAGTTCCATCGGGCTGAGAGCGCCTGTGGCTGTCCCACCATTGAGCAGCGGGACCCTTCAGAAAGTAGGCGGCAAAGTTGACATAGCTCGCCAGGGGCACATTGGCAGACTCTAGCTCATAAGAAATGTCACGGAGCCAGTCATCAGCATCAAGAGGCTGAGTTGAGCTGCGGTAGATCGCAGGGTTGAGACGGCAGAAGTCTTGCAGTGTCACGCCTTGTGGTTGGTTCATGTTCGGCCTTTGGAACTGATCCATGAGCCCTTGCATAAACTGGCGGTTCAGCTCAAACTGTTGGATCATCCCCGCCATATACTAAGGAGGCGGGGGTGGTGCATCGTTGGCACGGCCACGCGGGCGGCCAGCTGGTCTAACCATCCTGTTAAATATTTAGCAGGGGTAGTTTAGCTTAAAGTAATCGAAAGGCATCGCGCGCATTCATGAAGTAATCAAGCATAATGAAAGGGAAATGCGATAGATACTCCATAGTAGTTGAGTTCGACATACAGACCCATACATAAGTTCGATTACAGACTAACGATTAAAAACTCGAAATTTGGCGATAGCCCGAACGCATTTGACGATACCCTGGACTCACTAGGCGGCGCGCAGGCACGCGGTGGAAGAGTACCACAACGAGATGTAGCGATAAGGCTACATCAACGTCGGAGAGGACGATCGAATCCTGGTAGCTGGCGGTGATAGAAGGTAGGGACAGGACCCTGTGTCCCGTTGTGACTCTGGTGAGGGTACCGCATCCAATCGAGCAGCTGAGGTCCACGTGCAGGGGTTCTACCCCCAACATCAGTCCACTCGAGAGCTGATGGTAGCTCTGTCCTGCTCGGCTCGCGGATGCGCATAGGTGGAACCCTCGGCCAGTGTGATGGCTGCAGCTCTGTCAACGCGTCGTAAAGACGAGCGCGCGTAGCATACAACTCCACAGTCAGAGCTCGGAAAGCACGATCCATTGCCTCAGTGTACTGCACCAGAATCCGCGCGTCGTACCGATGCGTCACGTAGGGGGCGCAGACAGCGACGTAGGAACGGTCGCTGCGCTCCCGAACGTCAGAAGCGTAGGCAGTGAGATCAGACCCAGTCTCATCCCCAGCAGGAGCATGCGGGATGTATCTGAAAGGGCTCTCCTCCAGGTGAGGGTACGCTCCACGGAGTCGGGTGATGGCGATGTAGGCCGCATCGTGGACGGCCATCTCGACCGACACTCCAATACCACAGAACACGTGGCGCTCGAGGGTCTCGCCGCCCCTCTGGTCGAAGATGCGAACCTCAGCCTGGTACTGGCACTGGTTGTACTCGCGGAAATCCTCGAACACAGTGTACTCGGGGTACCAGCGATATCCCAGCCTGGTCAGGAGATCGACCAAAACGGCCGGGAACCCAGTCGTCTCAGTGGCCTGTGTCAGGCGCACGTGCTGTCTTGCGGGACGCATCTGAAAATAAGATTGACGGATGTCAATGACAGTGTGTGTAATACATATTCAGGAAAGAAAAAAAAAGTAGATAGTCCAGCGCTCCGGATTGATGTGATTCGAGAACCTAATGTTAGAGTTAGTAAAATCTTTGGCCCGAAAGAGAAGAGAAAGTAGAGCCCAGAGTATAGAAAAGGAGTAAAAGATACTAATACCACCCAATTGAGATGTGGGCCCGTAAGCCACAACATCAGTGTTAGTAAAGTTTTTCAAACACTAGACTCAACTTCGGCCAAGGAGTTGGAAAGGGGGCTACCTACAGGCAGTTAGCTCTGATACCAACTTGTGACGCCCTCGGCTTAATCGTACGCTAACCATACACGCAAATGCGTACGATCAAACCCAAGGACTCACGGGAAGATATCACAACACAACTCTAGACACAAATAAAATAACATCAGCTTCATATTACAAGCCAGGGGCCTCGAGGGCTAGAATACGAAGGCTCGATAAACACACGAGTCAGCGGAAACAACAAATATCTGAGTACAGACATAAAACATGGGGTGCCTTAGAGAAGGCTAGCACAAAAGATACAACGATCGAACGAGGCGAGGCCTCCTGCCTGGGAACCTCCTAACTACTCCTGATCATCAGCGGCCTCCACGTAGTAGTAGGCACCGTCGGGGTAGCAGTCGTCGGCGGCGGGGACCTCCATCTCCTGGGCTTCATCATCTGGTCGCAGCAAGCGGATCAAGGGGACAAGGGGGGAGCAAAGCAGCGGTGAGTACTCATCCAAAGTACTCGCAAGTCTTACATCAGAACTATTCTAATTATGCACCAGTATCAAAGAAGGGGGGGTTATATGTGGACTGACTGCAGCAATGCGAGAATAGAGAGAGAAGGCCTAGTCCTATCGAAGACTAGCATCTTCAGGGTCTTGCAGCAATAGACGAGAGTAGAACAGGGGTAAAACATTAATAGTCATATTGTTGCAGCAATAATAAAGTGAGGTCACGCCTAAAGACCCTCCCTCGACTCCCTGCGAGGAAGCAATCTCGAGGCAAACTAATTCCAGTTAAGTAACAATTGTAGTTGTATAAGATCGGGGCACAACTCCAAGTCGTCCTGTAACCGTGGACACGGCTATCCGAATAGTTAATTTTCATCCCTACAGGGGTGCACCACATGTCCCGTCACGCTCGATAACACTCTGGCCGGACATACTTTTCTGGGTCCTGCCCGGCCTCGGAATATCGACACGTCGCAGCCCCACCTAAGACTAATCAGAGAGGCCAGCCCGCCGGTCTAAATCCTAAGCACAAAGGGTTCATGGGCCCAGTTCCCCTTCACGCTCCTGCACGTGGCGTGGGCGGCCGACGTCAGTCCTAGCATCCCTTAATCACAAGCGCGATGCATCTCGGGACCACTCGGGCCCGCGCCGCTACACTGCTGGCATCTGAAAAGCTTCGGCTGATACCGCGACGTCGAGTACCCATAATTCTTCCCGCGTAGCCGGTTAGTGCGAAAAGGTCTCCGACCAACCCAGATCAAATACCCAAATCCATTAGCATCTTAATTAGGCCAGCAACACAGTCTCGCG
Source organism: Hordeum vulgare subsp. vulgare (assembly GCF_904849725.1). Lineage (NCBI taxonomy): Eukaryota > Viridiplantae > Streptophyta > Magnoliopsida > Poales > Poaceae > Hordeum > Hordeum vulgare. The sequence continues at coordinate 9,186,213 of NC_058519.1, forward strand.
GGAAATCCACCCGTCTTACAACTAATCGCCGAAGATCCCAGTAACATGGTCGAGTAACTGTGTGGTTGTAACATCAGGGGAATCCGAGGAATCACCCTCGTTGGATTCCGAACGATGTACCCGTCAAGGTGGGCTTAGAGGAATCACCCTCGGGGGTCCCACACTCGCGGGGTGGCACGACAGAGACGTCATCGGGAATGGTGAAAGAGGAATCACCCTCGATAACCACGACCGACTAGCTATACTACAGAGATATCATCAGGAGTACTTAGCGAGGTGTTACCCTCGGTACCCGACAGTATCCCTGTAGCGTCGTACAACGAAGGGGGGTGAACGTGCTGTGTCGGGTCTGGCTCGTCGATCAGAGATCGAGATTCGAAACAAGCGGGGCAACTGATCTACGGGGTCAGAGGGGATGACTGCTCCACCTATACTAAGCATATTAAAGGTACATGACTGAAAGTAGCAGTTCATCAAAAACAGGCTATGCATCAGATATAGGAGCTAACTACAACAGTAGCAAAATACTAATGCAAGCAGTAGGAAGAAAAACATAGGCGATATAGGAATGATCAAGGGGAGTTTGCTTGCCTTGCTGCTCTGCGGCAAAGGACTGATCGGCAGGGTCATAGATGTACCCGGCAGCAGCGTCAGTCTCGGGGTCTACCGGTAAGAAGAGGGGGAAGAAACAATAAATAATAGCACCGATGCAACACAAAGCATGACATGGAAATATGCAGGCTAGACATGAGCTAACGCAGCAACATCCGTCATAGACGGGTCGGAAGAATATCTGACGATATTTTCCGGGTCTCGGGCTACTACCGGTTATACTGGAAACGATGGAAAAGTTCCATGTTTGCTATGCTAGGGACGTGTGACAGACGAACGGGCCGTGTATCCGGGTTCGTCTCGCTTTGCTGATCAACTTTCATGTTGAAAATATTTTGATCTGACTTACGGATTATTTAATATTAATTTTTAAAGTTTTATTAATTATTTAAGAATTAAAAACAGATTTAAAAGATTTAGTAAAATCCTATTATGACATCATCGCGATGTCAGGCTGACATCACATTTGACCGGTCAACTGACCAGCGGGTCCCGAACGTCATAGGCACAAGTTTTTATTAAGATTAATTATTTATTAATCAGATTAATTCAACGAGGGACCCACGTGTCATACTCTAATTATGTTAATTAATTATTTTAACTAATATATCTATTTCTTTATTTATTTTAAGAAAACATTATTTTTATATTTTTATTTCAACTAACGCGTGGGGCCTCCCTGTCATAGACCCGGGTGCAATGGCCCCACCGGTAAGTGACCTATGGCCAAATACACATTTTAAATCACAAATAAATAAACATACAAATGTCGTATCTCTCCACATGCCTATATACGCAAATACATACATAATACGGGTATCGAATACATACATACATACATACGGCATCTAATACAACAATTGTTTTTATTTCTTTTCTCTCAAAAACTCTCAACACTCAACTCTCTCTCTCTGTTAACACAGACACAACTTTCTCTAACACCACCTAGAGGAACCAAAAACTCAAATCTTCCTACCGGAGTCCACCGTCGACGGATCGAGGCCCCGTTTGCCGGAACGGAACCGGGACGGCGAGGAGATCGACACGGTGGGAGGAGCCCGAAGAGGGGCTCACCGACGGTGACGTGACGGCCCGGTGAAGCCGGAGTTCGCACGTAGTTGACGGTGGAGACGGGCGTGAAGGCGGTGACGGTGCCGATGGTGGTGATGTGCCGGCGAGGAGGAGCCGGTGAGGAGGGCCCCCCGGAGATGGAGCCGCCGATGGTGAGGGGCTCGGCCGGCGGGGCTCCCGGGGTCGGCCGACGGGATGGGGAGGGCCCCGGCCGCCGGACCTGGAGGGGGGGCCGAGGTGGCCGGCGCCCCTGCCAGCGGGGTGGAGACCGAGAGGGGGCTCGCCGCGGAGAGAGGGGAGGAGCCGCCGGGGGAGGAGGTCGTGAGGTGGGGGGGCCGCCGGGAGAGGATGGTCGGAGGAGGGAGGCGGCCGTGGGGAGAGGAGGCCGCCGGCGGGAGGAAGGTGGCCGCCGGGGGGCTGCCGGCGGGAGGAGGGTGGCCGCCGGCTGGGGAGGGAGAGGGGCGAGGTGGAGGAGGCGAGATGGGGAGGGAGAGGCGAGAGGGGCAGAGGGGGGCGACGGGATCTCGGGGGTTGGGGGGGCTCTCGTGAGGTGGGGGGCCGAGAGAGGGGGAGGAGATGGCGCGTGGGGTGGCCCCCCCCCCCCACGAGGGGGGGGTGGCTGGCGGCGGCATGGGAAAGGGAGGGAGTTTGGCGAGGGGAGGAGGGTCTGGTCGCCAGGGGGGCGCGCTAGGGTTTTTGGGGAGGCCGGCTGGGCCACTTGGCCGAGTTGGGCCGGCTGGGGGGGGGGGGGGCTTTCTTCCTTTTTTTTGTTTGTTTTGTTTTGTTTTACCTTTTTCCTTTTTTATTATTTCTTTCTTTCAGTTTTCTTTCTTTCTTTCCTCATTATTATTTCTTTAATACTTTCCTTTTATATATATATCCTTTTAATACTTGTAATGAACCGATAAAGTGCTTTCCTTTGCTTTCAAATCATCGATCCGGACAGACGCGAATCCACGCGGGTCGGAGATGGGAATTCGATGACGTGGCATCATTAGCGGTTGATCACTGTAGCTTAATTACAATCACTACTGTAGCAAAAGTCGAGGATGTCACAATTCTCCCCTACTAACAAGAATTCTCGTCCCGAGAATTAAGAGGTAGAGGGAAAGAGCCCGGGGTATTCATCACGAAGATGATCCTCGCGTTCCCAAGTGGCTTCATCTTCAGAGTGATTTGACCACTGCACCTTAAGGAACTTGGTGACCTTGCGACGAGTCTTACGTTCAGCTTGGTCGAGAATGCGGACCGGATGCTCTTTATAAGAGAGGTCTTGTTGTAGCTCAAGCATATCGTGATCCACTGCTCGAATAGGGTCCTTGAAGCAGCGACGGAGCTGAGAAACATGGAAGACATTGTGAACCTGAGAAAGGTTCGCCGGCAGTTCCAATTGATAAGCCACTCTTCCACGCCTTTCGAGAACAGTGAAAGGACCAATATAACGAGGAGCTAACTTGCCCTTGATTCCGAAACGGTGTGCACCTCTCATTGGTGTAACACGAAGATAAGCCTTTTCGCCAGGTTGATAGACCATATCTTGATGATGACGGTCATACTGACTTTTCTGACGAGACTGAGCAGCCTTCAGATTCTCATGAATAATGCGGACTTGATCTTCGGCATGTTGAATAATATCCGGACCGAAGAGTGATCGTTCCCCAGTTTCTGACCAATTCAGAGGAGTTCGACACCTTCGCCCATACAATACTTCGAAAGGGGCCATCTTCAGACTAGCTTGATAGCTATTGTTGTAAGAGAACTCGGCATACGGGAGAGATTCCTCCCATTTCTTACCGAAAGAAATGACACAAGCTCGAAGCATGTCCTCGAGAATTTGGTTGACTCGTTCAACTTGTCCCTGGGATTGAGGATGAAATGCAGTGCTGAAGGACAGATGAGTCCCCATAGCCTTCTGAAAACTTTCCCATAATTTTGAAGTAAACAAGCTGCCACGGTCCGAACTGATCACCAACGGAATACCGTGACGTGAAACAACTCTTGACATATAAAGATCTGCCAGTTGACTAGCATTAATCGTTTCTTTGACGGCTAGGAAATGTGCAACTTTGGACAGTCGATCAATGACGACAAGGATAGCATCATTACCTTTCTGAGATCTGGGAAAACCAGTGACAAAGTCCATTTCAACGTGATCCCATTTCCACTCGGGAATAGAGATAGGTTGCAGAGTTCCCGCAGGCTTTTGGTGTTCTGCTTTGATACGCCGGCATATATCACATTCTGCCACATAGCGTGCAATGTCTTGTTTCATATTGGGCCACCAGAATCTTTGCCGGATGTCTTGGTACATCTTGGTACTACCCGGGTGAATAGACAATGGTGTGTCATGAGCTTCTTCCATCACCTTCCCAGTCATCCTGAGATTTTCCTTCTTATTTGTGACGAATAGGCGACCCTTGAAATACAAGGCGCCACCTTCATCAACAGTGAAAAAGGAGGGTTTATCCTTCGCAATATAGCTCTTAATCCTGTCGACATCATCGTCAAAGTTTTGTATATTCTTTATGGAGCTCACAAGATCTGGTTCAACCACTAGGTTACTGAGGGAACCCTGATTAACAACACGAAGGTTCATCTTTTGATACTCTTCAGGAGGGGGAACAAGGTAACCCTGAGGAACAATGTGGAGGTTCAGCTTACGGAATTCCTCTTGCAGACGATCGTGAACCTGATGAACCTGGAGGTGGTTGCAGTATGACTTGCGACTTAAGGCATCAGCCATTACATTAGCCTTGCCAGGGGTATATGATATACTACAGTCAAAATCTGCTATACGCTCCATCCATCTTTGTTGACGCAGGTTCAGCTCCGGTTGAGTGAACAAGTACTTCAAACTTTGATGGTCGGTGTAGATTTCACAGCGATTACCGACTAGGTATTGTCGCCATTCCTTCAATGCATGAATGACTGCGGCAAGCTCGAGATCATGAACTGGGTAGTTCTCTTCATGAGCACGCAGTTGACGTGAAGCATAAGCGATCACCTTGCGATCCTGCATTAGGACACAACCTATCCCTTGACGAGAAGCATCACAGTATATGACGAAATCCCTTTTCGTATCTGGAGGAGCAAGTACTGGAGCGGACGTCAGTTTGTCCTTGAGTGCCTGGAAACTTTCCTGACATTTATCAGTCCATTCATACTTAACACCTTTGTGAAGCAGGTTGGTTAAGGGCTTCGCAATCTTGGAGAAGTTCTCGACGAATCGACGGCAATAGCTGGCGAGTCCGAGAAAACTTCTGACTTGCTTGACATTCTTTGGGGGAGTCCAGTCAAGAATAGCTTGAATTCGTTCGGGGTTGACCGCAATACCATCCTTGGAAATCACATGACCAAGGTAAGTCACTTCGTCTAGCCAGAACTCACATTTGGAATACTTCGCATAGAGTTTATGCTCCCGAAGCTTATCCAGTACAAGACGAAGATGTTCAGCATGCTCTTCTTTGTTCTTCGAAAACACCAGAATATCATCCAGATATACCACGACAAATTTTTCGAGGTAATCCATGAATATATAATTCATCAATCGAGAGAAAGTTGCCGGTGCATTGGTTAAACCGAAGGACATGACGGTGTACTCGTATGATCCATATCGAGTAACAAAGGCGGTCTTTGGAATATCCTCCTTGCGAACACGAATCTGGTGGTATCCCAATCTCAAGTCGAGCTTAGAGAAAACGGTGGAACCAGCAAGTTGATCATACAAATCATTTATCCGCGGGAGAGGATATTTGTTTTGATTAGTGGCCTGGTTGATAGGACGATAGTCTTGAACCAATCGATTTGTCCCATCCTTCTTCTTAACAAAGAGAGAAGGTGCTCCCCAAGCAGAGGAACTCGGACGGATGAAACCCAGATGAAGCGAGTTGTCAATTTCTTGCTTAAGTTCAAGGAGTTCATGTGGTGGCATTTTATAAGGACGCTTGGCAATAGGAGTGGTACCGGGTACCAAGTCAATGACAAACTCGACAGCTCGAGCAGGGGGAATCCCCGGAAGTTCTTCTGGAAAGACATCTTGGAACTCTCGGACCACTGGAATGTTTTCAATCCCTTCAAGAGGCGACGCATTTAATGCATTCAAGGCATACAGCCGTGCCTCAGCATTACGGACGAGATGAGCATGGTAGCTTACTAGTTCATCTGAAGGGTGTAGGAGGTGGACGGTTTTGGTGGCACAAACGATCGATGCCGTATGAGCTTTCAACCAGTCCATCCCCAATATGAGATCGATGTTGGATGACTTTAGTAGGATGGGGTTGGCAAGGAATTCTAATCCTTCAATTTCAACTGGAACATGGGGGCAAACCACAGAGGTTCGGCATTCGCCCCCAGGGGTGTTTACCACTATCGGGATGTTCATCTCTTCGCTCCTAATGTCATGCATGTATGCAAAATTTTCTGACATAAAGGAATGCGATGCTCCTGTATCAAACAATACAGAAGCAGGTACTGAGTTAACGAGAAGTGTACCCATCATGGTAGCAGGCTGGTCTTGAGCTTGACCCATATCAATGTTGTTGGCCTGACCACGAACATAAGCAGGCTTAGTGTTGAAGTTGCGGTTCTGGTTGTTGCCACGGCCAGTTGTGGGAAGTGCCAGCTGATTCTGATTCTGCCTGCAGTCTCTAGCACGGTGACCTGGACGGCCACACTTGAAGCACAGCCCGTCCTCAGGACGGGAAGGAGGAACTCGAGGTGGTGGAGCTGGAAGCCTCGGCTGCCTAGGTGGTGGAGGAGGCAGGCGAGGTGCAGCATAGGACGGCCTCGGAGTAGGAGCAGGTGCATGGTACATGTTGTTGGGAATCCAGATCTTCCGCTTCTGTGCAGATGAGCCCGAAGATGAGCCCATGTCACGGTTGCGCTTGCTGCTATCTTTGTATTCCTGCAGACCAGTCTCAACCTGAATAGCCTTGTTCACGAGGGTGGCGAAATCAGCATAGTCCTGAACGAGGAGTGTCAGCTTGATATCAGGGTGGAGGCCTTCACGGAACTTCTCCTGCCTGCGTGCATCAGTCGCAATGTCTTCTTCAGCATAGCGAGATAATTCCAGAAATTCCCGCTGATAAGCATCCACAGTCTTGTTGCCCTGGACCAAGTTGCGGAACTCACGCTTCTTCCGGTCCATGATTCCCTGGGGAATGTATCGAGCACGGAAAGCTGCCTTGAACTCTGCCCAAGTGATGATAGTTCCATCGGGCTGAGAGCGCCTGTGGCTGTCCCACCATTGAGCAGCGGGACCCTTCAGAAAGTAGGCGGCAAAGTTGACATAGCTCGCCAGGGGCACATTGGCAGACTCTAGCTCATAAGAAATGTCACGGAGCCAGTCATCAGCATCAAGAGGCTGAGTTGAGCTGCGGTAGATCGTAGGGTTGAGACGGCAGAAGTCTTGCAGTGTCACGCCTTGTGGTTGGTTCATGTTCGGCCTTTGGAACTGATCCATGAGCCCTTGCATAAACTGGCGGTTCAGCTCAAACTGTTGGATCATCCCCGCCATATACTCAGGAGGCGGGGGTGGTGCATCGTTGGCACGGCCACGCGGGCGGCCAGCTGGTCTAACCATCCTGTTAAATATTTAGCAGGGGTAGTTTATCTTAAAGTAATCGAAAGGCATCGCGCGCATTCATGAAGTAATCAAGCATAATGAAAGGGAAATGCGATAGATACTCCATAGTAGTTGAGTTCGACATACAGACCCATACATAAGTTCGATTACAGACTAACGATTAAAAACTCGAAATTTGGCGATAGCCCGGACGCATTTGACGATACCCTGGACTCACTAGGCGGCGCGCAGGCACGCGGTGGAAGAGTACCACAACGAGATGTAGCGATAAGGCTACATCAACGTCGGAGAGGACGATCGAATCCTGGTAGCTGGCGGTGATAGAAGGTAGGGACAGGACCCTGTGTCCCGTTGTGACTCTGGTGAGGGTACCGCATCCAATCGAGCAGCTGAGGTCCACGTGCAGGGGTTCTACCCCCAACATCAGTCCACTCGAGAGCTGATGGTAGCTCTGTCCTGCTCGGCTCGCGGATGCGCATAGGTGGAACCCTCGGCCAGTGTGATGGCTGCAGCTCTGTCAACGCGTCGTAAAGACGAGCGCGCGTAGCATACAACTCCACAGTCAGAGCTCGGAAAGCACGATCCATTGCCTCAGTGTACTGCACCAGAATCCGCGCGTCGTACCGACGCGTCACGTAGGGGGCACAGACAGCGACGTAGGAACGGTCGCTGCGCTCCCGAACGTCAGAAGCGTAGGCAGTGAGATCAGACCCAGTCTCATCCCCAGCAGGAGCATGCGGGATGTATCTGAAAGGGCTCTCCTCCAGGTGAGGGTACGCTCCACGGAGTCGGGTGATGGCGATGTAGGCCGCATCGTGGACGGCCATCTCGACCGACACTCCAATACCACAGAACACGTGGCGCTCGAGGGTCTCGCCGCCCCTCTGGTCGAAGATGCGAACCTCAGCCTGGTACTGGCACTGGTTGTACTCGCGGAAATCCTCGAACACAGTGTACTCGGGGTACCAGCGATATCCCAGCCTGGTCAGGAGATCGACCAAAACGGCCGGGAACCCAGTCGTCTCAGTGGCCTGTGTCAGGCGCACGTGCTGTCTTGCGGGACGCATCTGAAAATAAGATTGACGGATGTCAATGACAGTGTGTGTAATACATATTCAGGAAAGAAAAAAAAAGTAGATAGTCCAGCGCTCCGGATTGATGTGATTCGAGAACCTAATGTTAGAGTTAGTAAAATCTTTGGCCCGAAAGAGAAGAGAAAGTAGAGCCCAGAGTATAGAAAAGGAGTAAAAGATACTAATACCACCCAATTGAGATGTGGGCCCGTAAGCCACAACATCAGTGTTAGTAAAGTTTTTCAAACACTAGACTCAACTTCGGCCAAGGAGTTGGAAAGGGGGCTACCTACAGGCAGTTAGCTCTGATACCAACTTGTGACGTCCTCGGCTTAATCGTACGCTAACCATACACGCAAATGCGTACGATCAAACCCAAGGACTCACGGGAAGATATCACAACACAACTCTAGACACAAATAAAATAACATCAGGTTCATATTACAAGCCAGGGGCCTCGAGGGCTAGAATACGAAGGCTCGATAAACACACGAGTCAGCGGAAACAACAAATATCTGAGTACAGACATAAAACATGGGGTGCCTTAGAGAAGGCTAGCACAAAAGATACAACGATCGAACGAGGCGAGGCCTCCTGCCTGGGAACCTCCTAACTACTCCTGATCATCAGCGGCCTCCACGTAGTAGTAGGCACCGTCGGGGTAGCAGTCGTCGGCGGCGGGGACCTCCATCTCCTGGGCTTCATCATCTGGTCGCAGCAAGCGGATCAAGGGGACAAGGGGGGAGCAAAGCAGCGGTGAGTACTCATCCAAAGTACTCGCAAGTCTTACATCAGAACTATTCTAATTATGCACCAGTATCAAAGAAGGGGGGGTTATATGTGGACTGACTGCAGCAATGCGAGAATAGAGAGAGAAGGCCTAGTCCTATCGAAGACTAGCATCTTCAGGGTCTTGCAGCAATAGACGAGAGTAGAACAGGGGTAAAACATTAATAGTCATATTGTTGCAGCAATAATAAAGTGAGGTCACGCCTAAAGACCCTCCCTCGACTCCCTGCGAGGAAGCAATCTCGAGGCAAACTAATTCCAGTTAAGTAACAATTGTAGTTGTATAAGATCGGGGCACAACTCCAAGTCGTCCTGTAACCGTGGACACGGCTATCCGAATAGTTAATTTTCATCCCTACAGGGGTGCACCACATGTCCCGTCACGCTCGATAACACTCTGGCCGGACATACTTTTCTGGGTCCTGCCCGGCCTCGGAATATCGACACGTCGCAGCCCCACCTAAGACTAATCAGAGAGGCCAGCCCGCCGGTCTAAATCCTAAGCACAAAGGGTTCATGGGCCCAGTTCCCCTTCACGCTCCTGCACGTGGCGTGGGCGGCCGACGTCAGTCCTAGCATCCCTTAATCACAAGCGCGATGCATCTCGGGACCACTCGGGCCCGCGCCGCTACACTGCTGGCATCTGAAAAGCTTCGGCTGATACCGCGACGTCGAGTACCCATAATTCTTCCCGCGTAGCCGGTTAGTGCGAAAAGGTCTCCGACCAACCCAGATCAAATACCCAAATCCATTAGCATCTTAATTAGGCCAGCAACACAGTCTCGCGGGAAATCCACCCGTCTTACAACTAATCGCCGAAGATCCCAGTAACATGGTCGAGTAACTGTGTGGTTGTAACATCAGGGGAATCCGAGGAATCACCCTCGTTGGATTCCGAACGATGTACCCGTCAAGGTGGGCTTAGAGGAATCACCCTCGGGGGTCCCACACTCGCGGGGTGGCACGACAGAGACGTCATCGGGAATGGTGAAAGAGGAATCACCCTCGATAACCACGACCGACTAGCTATACTACAGAGATATCATCAGGAGTACTTAGCGAGGTGTTACCCTCGGTACCCGACAGTATCCCTGTAGCGTCGTACAACGAAGGGGGGTGAACGTGCTGTGTCGGGTCTGGCTCGTCGATCAGAGATCGAGATTCGAAACAAGCGGGGCAACTGATCTACGGGGTCAGAGGGGATGACTGCTCCACCTATACTAAGCATATTAAAGGTACATGACTGAAAGTAGCAGTTCATCAAAAACAGGCTATGCATCAGATATAGGAGCTAACTACAACAGTAGCAAAATACTAATGCAAGCAGTAGGAAGAAAAACATAGGCGATATAGGAATGATCAAGGGGAGTTTGCTTGCCTTGCTGCTCTGCGGCAAAGGACTGATCGGCAGGGTCATAGATGTACCCGGCAGCAGCGTCAGTCTCGGGGTCTACCGGTAAGAAGAGGGGGAAGAAACAATAAATAATAGCACCGATGCAACACAAAGCATGACATGGAAATATGCAGGCTAGACATGAGCTAACGCAGCAACATCCGTCATAGACGGGTCGGAAGAATATCTGACGATATTTTCCGGGTCTCGGGCTACTACCGGTTATACTGGAAACGATGGAAAAGTTCCATGTTTGCTATGCTAGGGACGTGTGACAGACGAACGGGCCGTGTATCCGGGTTCGTCTCGCTTTGCTGATCAACTTTCATGTTGAAAATATTTTGATCTGACTTACGGATTATTTAATATTAATTTTTAAAGTTTTATTAATTATTTAAGAATTAAAAACAGATTTAAAAGATTTAGTAAAATCCTATTATGACATCATCGCGATGTCAGGCTGACATCACATTTGACCGGTCAACTGACCAGCGGGTCCCGAACGTCATAGGCACAAGTTTTTATTAAGATTAATTATTTATTAATCAGATTAATTCAACGAGGGACCCACGTGTCATACTCTAATTATGTTAATTAATTATTTTAACTAATATATCTATTTCTTTATTTATTTTAAGAAAACATTATTTTTATATTTTTATTTCAACTAACGCGTGGGGCCTCCCTGTCATAGACCCGGGTGCAATGGCCCCACCGGTAAGTGACCTATGGCCAAATACACATTTTAAATCACAAATAAATAAACATACAAATGTCGTATCTCTCCACATGCCTATATACGCAAATACATACATAATACGGGTATCGAATACATACATACATACATACGGCATCTAATACAACAATTGTTTTTATTTCTTTTCTCTCAAAAACTCTCAACACTCAACTCTCTCTCTCTGTTAACACAGACACAACTTTCTCTAACACCACCTAGAGGAACCAAAAACTCAAATCTTCCTACCGGAGTCCACCGTCGACGGATCGAGGCCCCGTTTGCCGGAACGGAACCGGGACGGCGAGGAGATCGACACGGTGGGAGGAGCCCGAAGAGGGGCTCACCGACGGTGACGTGACGGCCCGGTGAAGCCGGAGTTCGCACGTAGTTGACGGTGGAGACGGGCGTGAAGGCGGTGACGGTGCCGATGGTGGTGATGTGCCGGCGAGGAGGAGCCGGTGAGGAGGGCCCCCCGGAGATGGAGCCGCCGATGGTGAGGGGCTCGGCCGGCGGGGCTCCCGGGGTCGGCCGACGGGATGGGGAGGGCCCCGGCCGCCGGACCTGGAGGGGGGGCCGAGGTGGCCGGCGCCCCTGCCGGCGGGGTGGAGACCGAGAGGGGGCTCGCCGCGGAGAGAGGGGAGGAGCCGCCGGGGGAGGAGGTCGTGAGGTGGGGGGGCCGCCGGGAGAGGATGGTCGGAGGAGGGAGGCGGCCGTGGGGAGAGGAGGCCGCCGGCGGGAGGAAGGTGGCCGCCGGGGGGCTGCCGGCGGGAGGAGGGTGGCCGCCGGCTGGGGAGGGAGAGGGGCGAGGTGGAGGAGGCGAGATGGGGAGGGAGAGGCGAGAGGGGCAGAGGGGGCGACGGGATCTCGGGGGTTGGGGGGGGCTCTCGTGAGGTGGGGGGCCGAGAGAGGGGGAGGAGATGGCGCGTGGGGTGGGGCCCCCCCACGAGGGGGGGTGGCTGGCGGCGGCGTGGGAAAGGGAGGGAGTTTGGCGAGGGGAGGAGGGTCTGGTCGCCAGGGGGGCGCGCTAGGGTTTTTGGGGAGGCCGGCTGGGGGGGGGGCTTTCTTCCTCTTTTTTTTTTTTTTACCTTTTTCCTTTTTTATTATTTCTTTCTTTCAGTTTTCTTTCTTTCTTTCCTCATTATTATTTCTTTAATACTTTCCTTTTATATATATATCCTTTTAATACTTGTAATGAACCGATAAAGTGCTTTCCTTTGCTTTCAAATCATCGATCCGGACAGACGCGAATCCACGCGGGTCGGAGATGGGAATTCGATGACGTGGCATCATTAGCGGTTGATCACTGTAGCTTAATTACAATCACTACTGTAGCAAAAGTCGAGGATGTCACACCAGCCATATGGTTCCAAGTCCCCATAGACCTTGGGGTTAGCAAGGTAATCAGCCACATAGCTCTCCCCCTCTGAATCCTGAAAAGACATCTTGACCTAGATCTGCGGCAGAAAACATGCTCGAAACGAAAACAGAGGAAACTGCGCGATACAGAGATCAAAACCTGCGGGTGTATATAAAATGATTTTTTCTGGACCAGAAGGAGTGCTCCGCAAGAAAACGGAGTCTGGGAGGCACACGAGGTGCCCACAAGCCCTGTTGCCGCGACCAGGGGGGAGGCCGCGACAACCAAGCTTGTGGCTGCCTCGTGCGCTCTCCGGACTGCTTTTTATTTTTCTAATTTTCCATAAATTCCAAAACGGAGAAAATTTCCTATTGGAAAAGTTTCAGAGTCCAATTACTTACCGAAACACATACCTCCTCGTTTTCAGGGTCTGAAACAGGCTGATAAACATCCCTTATGTACTCCTCTGGAGTTATGATATTGATGATATTGGTCTCAACATTTATGGGAGTACGAGAGATATAATGCTTGATTCTTTGCCCATTTACCACTCTAGCAAATTTACCTTCCGTGTTATTGATTTTGATGGCACCGGAACGATATACTTCCTCGACAACGTAGGGACCTTCCCATTTAGAGAGAAGCTTGCCCGCGAAGAATCTTAAGCGAGAATTGTATAGCAGGACATAATCACCTACATTGAACTCTCGTTTTTGTATTATTTTATCGTGCCATCTCTTAACCTTTTCCTTGAACAACTTGGCATTCTCATATGCCTAGGCCCTCCATTCATCTAATGAGTTGATATCAAACAACCACTTCTCACCGGCAAGTTTGAAATCGAAGTTGAGCTCTTTGATTGCCCAATAAGCTTTGTGTTCCAGCTCAAGAGGTAAATGACAGGCCTTACCGTAGACCATTTTATATGGAGACATGCCCATGGGATTCTTATAAGCAGTCCTATAAGCCCATAGTGCATCGTCAAGTTTGCCAGACCAATTCTTTCGAGATCTATTGACGGTCTTTTGTAAGATCAATTTGATCTCCCTATTACTCAACTCCACTTGACCACTAGACTGAGGATGATAAGGAGATGCAACTCTATGGTTGACATCATACTTAGCGAGCATCTTGCGGAAAACACCATGAATGAAGTGTGAACCGCCATCAGTCATCAGATATCTAGGGACTCCAAATCTTGGGAAAATGACTTCTTTAAGCATCTTAATAGAGGTGTGGTGATCAGCATTTCTAGTGGGGATAGCTTCTACCCACTTAGTGATGTAATCCACATCAACTAAGATGTGAGTATACCCATTGGAACTCGGGAAAGGTCCCATATAATCAAAGCCCCAGACATCGAATGGTTCAATGACAAGTGAATAGTTCATAGGTATTTCCTGACGCTTACTGATGTTCCCTAGTCTTTGGCATTCGTCACAAGACAAGACAAACTTATGGGCATCCATGAAGAGAGTGGGCCAATAGAAACCTGATTGCAATACCTTATGAGCAGTTCTGTCTCCAGCATGGTGTCCTCCGTAGGCCTCGGAATGACACTTCTACAGGATCTGTCCCTGTTCATGTTCAGGCACACAACGTCTAATAACACCATCTACTCCTTCCTTATAAAGGTGAGGATCATCCCAAAAGTAGTGTCTCAAATCAAAGAAGAATTTCTTCTTTTGCTGGTAGGTGAAACTGGGTGGTATGTATTTGGCTACGATATAGTTTGCGTAATGAGCATACCACGGTGCACTATGTGAAGTGCGGATGACATTCAATTGCTCATCAGGAAAGCTGTCATCAATAGGCCGTGGGTCATCAAGGACATTCTCTAGCCTAGACAAGTTATCTGCTACAGGGTTATCAGCACCCTTTCGGTCAACAACGTGCAAATCAAATTCCTGTAGCAGGAGAACCCATCTTATTAGCCTAGGCTTAGCGTCCTTCTTCTCCATAAGGTACTTAATAGCAGCATGATCAGAGTGAATAGTAACTTTGGAGTCAACTATATAAGATCTGAACTTTTCACATGCAAACACGACTGCTAAAAACTCCTTCTCCGTAGTGGCATAGTTTCTTTGGGCACTGTCTAGAGTTTTACTAGCGTAGTGAATGACATTCAACTTCTTGTCAACTCTTTGTCCTAGAACAGCACCGACAACATAATCACTAGTATCGCACATGATTTCAAAGGGCAAGTTCCAATCAGGAGGTTGAACAATAGGTGCGGTTATCAAGGCCTTCTTAAGTATTTCGAAAGCTTCCTCACAATCCTCATCAAAAACAAAAGGAACATCCTTCTGCAAGAGGTTGGTAAGAGGCCTAGAAATCTTAGAGAAGTCTTTAATGAACCTTCTATTGAAACCAGCGTGACCTAGGAAACTTCGTATACCTTTGATATCTGTGGGGCAAGGCATTTTCTCAATTGCACCAACCTTAGCCTTATCAACTTCAATGCCTTTCTCACAGATTTTGTGTCCTAAAACGATGCCTTCATTAACCATGAAGTGGCACTTCTCCCAGTTCAAGACGAGGTTGGTATCTTTGCATCTCTGTAAGACTCGATCAAGGTTGCTGAGGCAATCGTCAAAGGAAGAACCGTAAACGGAGAAATCATCCATGAAAACCTCAACAATCTTTTCACAAAAGTCAGAGAATATTGCCATCATACATCTTTGAAAGGTGGCAGGTGCATTGCATAATCCAAAAGGCATACGTCTATAAGCAAAGGTACCGAAGGGGCAGGTGAAAGTGGTTTTCTCCTGATCAAATTGTGCAACAGGTATTTGCGAGAAACCTGAATAACCGTCTAGAAAGCAGAAGTGTGTGTGTTTAGATAGCCTTTCTAGCATCTGGTCGATAAACGACAAAGGATAATGGTCTTTCCTGGTTGCCTTGTTCAGTTTCCGGAAGTCTATCACCATCCTATAGCCAGTAATAATCCTCTGTGGGATTAGTTCATTCTTATCATTAGGAACGACGGTGATACCTCCCTTCTTAGGTACGTAATGTACTGGACTTACCCAATCACTATGAGCAACATGATAAATAATTCCTGCTTCCAGAAGCTTTAATATTTCTTTTCTCACGACCTCTTTCATCCTCGGATTTAATCTCCGTTGATGATCAGCAACTGGCTTAGAATCAGGATCGGTTTTAATCTTATGCTGACATAGAGTGGGACTAATACCCTTAAGATCATCAAGAGTATATCCAATAGCAGCACAATGCTTCCTCAAAGTTTTTAATAAATTCTTCTCTTCGTGATTCGAGAGGTGAGGACTAATAATAACAGGATATATCTCCTTTTCATCAAGATAGGCATACTTAAGTGTATCTGGTAACTGTTTTAGCTCAAACACAGGGTCACCCTTTGGTGGGGGAGGATCCCCAAGCAATTCAACAGGCAGATTATTCTTAAGAATAGGATATTTTTCTAAAACAATTTTATCTATCTCATCTCTTTCATCCATATGCATATCATTTTCATGCTCAAGCACATATTGCTCTAAAGGATTCGTAGGAGGTACGGCAATAGAGGCAAGAGCAATGATTTCATCCCTACCAGATGACTCTTTTTCATGGGGTTGTCTTCCAAACTTAGAGAAGTTAAATTCATGAGACACACCCTCGAAACTAACAGTGACAGTCTGTTTAATGCAATCAATATGAGCATTGACAGTGTTGAGAAAGGTCTACCAAATATGATGGGACAAAAGCTATCTTGTGCAGTAGCAAGGACGAGGAAATTAGTAGGATACTTCGTCTTACCACACAGGACTTCTACGTCTCTCACAATGCCCAAAGGGCAGATAGTGTCTCTATTAGCTAGCGTAATAGTGACATCAATGGGTTCTAACTCAGCAGGTGCAATCTCATCTTTGATTTCATCATAAAGGGACCGGGGTATTGCACTAACACTAGCACCCATATCACATAAACCATGATAAAAGTGATCTCCTATCTTGACAGAAACAACGGGTAGGCCAACTACAGGTTCGTATTTGCCTTTCGCGCGAGGTTTAGCAATTCTAGCGGAGTCCTCACAGAATTTGATAACATGCCCGTCTATGTCTTCGGCTAAGAGATCTTTGATAATAGCAAAACTAGGTTCAACTCTAATTTCCTCAGGGGGTGCAAGGGGTCTAATGTAACCCCTACGTATCACAGTTGGAGCTTTAGAATAATCCTTTTTCCTAGCAGGGTAAGGTGGTTTCTCAGCGTAGGCACAAGGAACAATAGGATCACTAAAGGCAATAACTTCCTCTTCAACTAGATTGGGTTTAACCATGTTGACTTCTACAGGAGGATGATACTTAAACCACTCCTCTTTGGGAAGATCAACATGAGCAGCAAAAGATTCACATAGAGAAGCTACTATCTCAGAGTCAAGTCCATACTTAGCGCTAAAATCTCTAGAGGTGTTTGTTTCAACAAAAGATTTAACGCAATCAAACTGGAAATTCATACCTGACTCCTTACCTTCTTCAAGCTCCCAATCTTCAGAGTTACGTTTGATTCTTTCCAATAAATTCCACTTGCGGTCAATATCCTTCTTCATAAAAGAACCGGTACAAGAAGTGTCAAGCATGGTACGATCTTCATGAGAAATATGAGCATAAAAGTTTTGAGTGATAATTTCTCTCGAGAGCTCATGATTGGGGCATGAATATAGCATTGATTTAAGCCTCCCCCAAGCATGAGCTATGCTTTCCCTGTCATGAGGCCAAAAGTTATAAATATAATTCCGATCACGATGTACTAAATGCATAGGATAAATTTTTTGATGAAATTCCAATTTCAACCGATTGTAGTCCCATGTCAACGCCTTATCCTTCAAAGATAAAGGAAATACTTTCTTCTTTACCTCATCCTCGGAAAAACCTGCAAGCTTAAATAAACCACAAACTTCATCTACATAGATTAGATGCAAGTCTGGATGTGAAGATCCATCTCTTGTAAAAGGATTAGCCAGCAGTTTCTCAAGCATACCCGAAGGAATTTCATAAAAGATATTTTCAGTAGGTATCTCAGGTTGGGGAACAACTCCTCGTGCTTCTGTTCGTGGTGAAGATACCCCAAACAAACTCCTCAAAGAAACAGTTTCCATAGTGACAAGTGACAATAAATTTCAGTACAGTATATAAATGTTTCCTTACCAAATTCCACTTACCAAAGGCGCTTCCCTCCCCGGCAACGGCGCTAGAAAAGATTCTTGATGACCCACAAGTATAGGGGATCAATCGTAGTCCTTTCGATAAGTAAGAGTGTCAAACCCAACGAGGAGAAGAAGGCTATGATAAATTGTTTTCAGCAAGGTAATAACTGCAAGCAGTGAAAGTAGCGGTAACAAGTGATGGTGTAGTGAGGTGAAACGTAGCAAGCGAAAAGTAACAAGTAACAAGTAGTAGCAACGGTGCAGCAAAGTGGCCCAATCCCTTTTTTAGCAAGGGACAAGCCTGAGCAAAGTCTTATAAGAGGAAAAGCGCTCCCAAGGACACACGGTAATTTCTGTCATGCTAGTTTCATCATGTTCATATGATTCACGTTCCTTACTTTGATAGTTTGATATGTGGGTGGACCGGTGCTTGGGTACTGCCCTTACTTGGACAAGCATCCCACTTATGATTAACCCCTCTCGCAAGCATCCGCAACTACAAAATAAGAATTAAGACAACGTCTAACCACAACATTAAACTAGTGGATCCAAATCAGCCCCTTACGAAGCAACGCATAGAGTGGGGTTTAAGCTTCTGTCACTCTAGCAACCCATCATCTACTTACTACTCCCCAATGCCTTCCTCTAGGCCCAAATATGGTGAAGTGCTATGTAGTCGACGTTCACATAACACCACTAGAGGAAAAGACAACATACAACATATCAAAATACCGACGAATACCAACTTCACATGACTATTATCAGCATGACTTATCCCATGTCCTGAGGAACAAAAGTAACTACTCACAAAGCATAATCATAATCATGATCATGATCAGAGGTGTAATGAGTAGCATCAAGGATCTGAACATAAACTCTTCCACCAAGTAATCCAACTAGCATCAATTACAAATAATAATCAACACTACTAGCAACCTTACAAGTACCAATCAGAGTCGCGAGACGGAGATTGGTTACAAGAGATGAACTAGGGTTTGGAGAGGAGATGGTGCTGATGAATATGTTGATGTAGATGACTCCCCTCCGACGAGAGGAGTGTTGGTGATGACGAAGGCGACGATTTTGCCCTCCGAGAGGGAAGTTTCCCCGGCAGGATCGTCCTGCCGGAGCTCTAGATTGGATCTGCTCATGTTCCGCCTCGTGGCGGCGGCGAATCCACGAAAAAGCTCCACCCAGATTTTTTCTCGGACGAAACCCTTCATATAGCAAAAGAGGGGGGGCCAGTGGGCCACCAGGGTGCCCACAAGCCCTGTTGCCGCGGCCAGGGGGGTAGGCCGCGGCAACCATGCTTGTGGGCCCCTGGCTGCTCCCCTCTGACACTTCTTTCGCCCAATATTTTTTATATATTCCCAAAAAAAATCCACGTTGATTTTCAGGGCATTTGGAGTTGCGCAGAATAAAGGACTCACACTTGCTCCTTTTCCAGTCCAGAATTCCAGCTGCCGGTATTGTCCCTCTTCAAATAAACCTTGCAAAATAAGAGAGAAAAGGCATAAGTATGGTACCACAAAGTATAATAACAGTCCATAAAGCGATAAATATCAACATGAAAGCATGATGCAAAATGGACGTATCAACTACCTTATGAAATTCTTCCATGGAAAAAATCCCCAAAGTTTATCAACATCACTACTACGAATTTGAGGCATATCTTGATTTTATAAAGAAATACTAGAAAATTTACCCTGTCCAATGAGTTTTTATAGAACCAATGATGCATGTCATTAGTTGCTCCTCACTCTCAATCAATCCATACTCCTCTTCTGGACTAGTAATTAATGTATTACTCCTTATTCTATCATTAGTTCTAGCATGCCAATATCAGGTATTGCAGTCATCCTATTTGGCCTCTTTATATTTATATGTTTGGACCCATTTTAATTTCTCCTTTTTTAAAAATTCTAGCAGTTGTTCTCTGAGCTTTCTTGTGTACACAGGCAGAAATGCAAATATTTTAACACTATTATAAAATCTAATTTGATCATAATTTACATCTTAATCTTCATATACCAAGTATCACCATATCTATTCCAACCCTTGACCTTTTTCCTAAGAATTCTCACCTTTTCTGCCATCTAGACACGTTACAACCAGAATAGTTATCATTGACAATTAATATGGATCGAAGGGAGTAACAAATTATCTAAAACCATCTTTAAGCATCCAAGCATTTTCAAATATTAAAATGGGTTATGTTATACAATGATTTCCACAATCAAGAAACAAGGGAGTATGATCAAATACCCCACGCAAAAGCTTCTAATATAGACATAGGATAGTGTTTTTCCCATTTTGGGCAGAATGAAACTTGGTCTAATATTTCAAAGTAGGGTCCTATAAATTATTAGCCTAGGTGACATTTCTCCCATTTAAATGTATTTCTACTAATCCATCATATTCTATTATAACATTAAATACAAAACTCCAATGATCAGTTTCATTGGGCTTTTTTTAAACTTTTTCTAATGATACTGAAATCTCCAACCATGAAACATGGTAAGGGGTTGTCATGATACTAGCCAATTTAACTATTTTTTTAGCTTCACCCTCTAATTGGGCATCTCCATATGTAGAATAAAATTTAATAATTGACTAAAATTATAACAAAATACTTTACCATTTCCACATGGAGTGGATCACATAAAAACAACATTATCAACTCCTATAAAGACCCGACCAGACCGCCCTCGAGAAGGGATCCAATGCCATCCAAAAATACTACACCACAAAGGGAATGTAGTTCATTTTAGGAAAATTTGTGTTTCAAAGTTTCATGAAGATGAATAAAATTCAATTAGTTATGTATAGTCATTTCTCTCACAAATCTCTTTTTAACATCTTGTCCGAGACCCCTCACATTCTAAAAAAACCCTCTCATTGTTAAGACTTTTAAGTTTGTTTCTTTTTTCTTTAAACCCCTAATAGAAACATATTGCTTCATACAACTAGTTTTTGGAGAGCTTCTATTTTCAATTTTACCACTTTTGAAGATAGTTTTCAGTTGTCCGTAATAATCCTCCTTCAAGTCAACATCAAAATAGTCATCATCAAATTAAACACAACTCAATTAAAGATGCATCACCAGTCTTAATAGGACATGGAAATCCCGTTTTATCTTTTCCAACTTCTTCCTTATTAACAATATTTTGTAAGAGAAAAATCTTCTCTTGCCTGCTCCAGTTTTTGGGTAATGTCTAGATAATGATCAATCATCTTACTGGTTCATCCTAAGTAACACACACTAAAGCTATCATATGGAACAAAGAAGCAGTGCATTAGGGTCGGTTTTCATACCATAATTATCATTACCTCAGCTCTATCTTTTGCTAGATCCTCAATGTTGAGATATTCCTTACCCTTCAATCTGGGGTATCTCCTAAGGTATTTCTCATTCTCTACATCATTATTATTACCCCAAATCTTAGCTATCTTCTCCCCAAGAGTATATACAATTTCTTGACTACCATTGTGATCTAGAGGCTCCAAATATTTTCTAGATTCTTCATCAGCTTGAAGATCAGATCCATCACCAGCATTTTCCTCACTAACCAACCGACCAGTTTCCTGTTCCATTTTCTCAGTTTGAATAGATTCCCGCATCAACTTCTCAAGCATCTCTTGTTGCACTAGAAAGTGAGCTTCCAACTTGTTTTTATCATTCTCAAGGTCTTACAATGTTTTCCCACAATGGTCGAGAGAGTATATTGCCGAGTTTTCTTCTTCTTCCATGTCTTGCATCTTTCTAATCACAACATCCCTATTATCTTTCATTCTACCTTTTTTTCCAATCAAGTAATTGAGAATAGGAACCAGAGAGCCTTCAATACTTTCTTTTAGAGCATCATGTCTTTTCTTGACCTCTTCAACTTTAGCAAAGGAGAGACTGCCCAAAGTAATTGATATGTCTCAAACATACCTATAACTTTTGATTGTTTCATGCCATGTTTATATTATTTCGGCATAGTATTGGCACCAATTTATATTATTTTTCATTCCAACCTTATAATTCGATGCCCAGTGCCACTTGTTGTTTTATGTATATTTTTAGATTTTATAAGTCAACGGAAGTTTTGCATCCAACAGCTTCATGTGGCAACCGACATAGGCCAAAGGGTCACTCACACGCCCCACGAGCCCCCGGCACGCGGCAATCGGGCGTGTGGGGGTTGCATGGCTGCCCAATGCTCCGATTTACCGCCATACACCTATGCTTCCTGATGATCCAATCTGGAGTGCTTATTTAGAACTCCGCCACACGGGAATTCTTCTCGGTGGCCATCTCCATCAGGTTGAAGGCCACCATGATCACCCATGAGTAGTTTCCTTTGGACTACGGGTCCAGAGCAGTAGCTAGATGTTTTTATCTCCCTTTCTTCTCAATACAAAGATCACATGAGCTGCCCTACATGATTGTGATCCATGTGATGTAATATGGCAGTGTGTTTGCTCAGATATGACGAGCTGCCACTTTATGATGTGATTTTTTCCATGAATATATATTGTTTATTTGCTTCATAATTGTTTCTTTTGGTAATTTTGGGGTTTGATCTTAATGAGAGGATTCGTGTATGATAGTTGGGTTTAACCTTGCAAGTAATCTACCTCAGTGACAGAGAGTGGAAAAGGTTTGTATCGTGTTGTTGCCACTAGGGCTAAAAAGATGGCTGCATAGTTGTCCTTCGAACATAGGGTGAAGACAATATACCATCTAGTTCATGTCTTCATACTTATTGAATTACTTAATACTTCAAGAATCGTGCTAGATAGTGGTCTTGGATGTAGTATTAGTTATAGACGCATTTGGATAATGGTCCATAGATATTGAGACGTGATGCTCATATATAACTATGCCATGGATAGTCATAGTTATAGAAACTACAATTTAATCGATGCTCAATTGTTACTTTTTACCACACAACGTTCTCTTTTGGAGAGAAATCACTAGTGAATCAATAGATCCCAGTCCGATTCTATGCAGAAGCTGAATAGTGGATGTCATGGGAGCGTTGGAGGCTATGAGACATAAGATCAACTCTGAGTGACGCTGGACATGGGAGATTTTTTGTTTTCCCATAGGCTTGGAACGTGCGAAGAAGGCAGTTATAGCCCAACTCGGCGACATAGTGCAATTTTTTTTCTTCCAAAAGTGTCCTTTTATTTAAATTGACTAGATATAAGTTTCATGTTATTAACGCAAGGAAAAAACAGGGCCGGTTCTGAGTTTTCAGGGGCCCGGGGCGAAACTATAATCCAAGGGCCCCAAAATATAAACATCAAACTAATACAATTTTAACTTTGAAAATCTTTTGTCAACACAGACTTTGGTGCAAGTTTTAAGATTTATACTACAAACAAAATGTTCAATAGGGACCATTGATGTTTTCTATAAAAAAAGGGTATGAACATTACCGTCACTTTGATCCGTAAGCTCATAACACTAGTATTGTTTTTCTTTTACTTTGTTGCGGTCCTAATTAATTATATAACAAAACTAACCACGCCAATGTCCTAAGGTTTAATTATATTGCGTATTTTTGGCTTTCTTTTTGTATTCCGTTTATTGTTTTCTTCAAACTGGAAATAATTTCACTTTGCAAGAAGAAGCACTATCTACTACTCCCTGTGTATCTAAATAATTATAGTTAAAACTAAACTACTAGTTATTTTCAACTACTATTATTTAGATATAGAGGGAGCATTGACCAATTTAATTCGGCCAAGATGCAAAAAAAGTAAAATCTATGAAAGATTTGTTGTACCAAGAATTTTACATGGTAGTACCTTTTTACCTGGATGGGCAGATGTATGGCTCGTCCCCAAATCGAGCCATACATGAATTCTCCCTGTGCTCAAGGACTGAAGACAACACTCAAAACGACTAATGCTTTCACCTGTTCGGCTTGAACATGCACAATCTATGAGCTATGATCTTGCTACACTCGTACGCTGGCAAGGCTTCAAGGTGGTGTACTCTTTCGGCCCGCTGGAGGAAGCCTTGGATTGCCATACCCGCATATCTAGACGTGTGGTCCCTGATGGGCCGATGGTCTCGGGCACGTAGATGTGTACAATAGCTGTCGATTAAGGAAACTCTGGAAGACGGCGATGCGTAGTGGAAGGCATGTAATCAAGCGTCACCATTACAGTGGAGTTCTCGCTGCGCCTTACGATGTTCACCGAGCCTCGTTGGAGATCGTGAAATCAATTGACAACTACCACTATACGAGCCTGGAAAAAAGTATATACATAAATGTATGATTTGTCCTCTGTTGTAACATCTCAGATTTTGAGAGTTTACCTACGAGAATGTAACATCATT
The DNA here is from genome assembly GCF_904849725.1 of Hordeum vulgare subsp. vulgare. NCBI lineage: Eukaryota > Viridiplantae > Streptophyta > Magnoliopsida > Poales > Poaceae > Hordeum > Hordeum vulgare. The sequence continues at coordinate 9,210,332 of NC_058519.1, forward strand.
AGTTGAATTAACTACATATTATACCAAGCGGTCACCATCAAATAATCACAACTACAACATACTATCAGTGTAGCTGAATCTTAGACTTTTCAGCTCCTATTATGCTCGCTAGTGGACTGCGATAGCCTCTTAAAGTGCGATTGCTCGCAAGCTATATCTTATTGTTTCTTTGCCATCAAATATCTCACTGTTTGAGCCTATTTGTTGATTGTACGTCAAATGTAGAAAAGAAATGCCACCCAGGGTGTTTTCATAGCGGCCATCGTGGTATGACTAGGCCCACACACTTGTAGGTTTCCCAATGAATGCCCAACGCACCAGCCACTGCCTCTGATCATCAAATTAAATGCGAATAACCCGCCCTCCTCTCTGTGAAACAAGGGACGCTTCCACCTGTGTGCGTGCTTTGAACGATTTTTCTTCTTCATATTGACATACCTATATGGAGTCAGTAATTTTCTATGAGGAACAACTAAACTCAATCTCACTTGTTGCTGTTACTCAATAGTTTCTTGTTGAGGTCTATGCCATAGGGGTAGCCAAATTCGATAGTTATTGATTCCTAGGTTTCATAGTAAATCTAATTGGTTACTTTCATTTACGTAAATAAATAGTTCAAACGACCACGATCTCAACAACAAACATGGTATGCTTAGCACATATGATAAACGCAATGGCCTAGGCGGAGCATCAAAACACGCCAACACTTCTAGTACAAACCACATACCGTAGAATACAGTACAAAAAGCAGATTTTTCCACCACGAAGATAAATGGAGGACGAGCGATAATGCGCTCGCCTAGGCAGTGACGGGGACGCTATGGAGGACGACCGTCTCGACGGTGAGGCCGGGACCAAAGCCGAATAGAACTCCCCAGTCCATTCCCTCTCCGGTTGTGGTGTGCCCATCCTCAGCGGACCGTTTGCGCATTTCGTCCATGATGAAGAGAACGCATGCGCTTGACATGTTGCCATATTCGGAGAGGACATGCCTGGTGGCGCGCATCCGTTCCTTGTTGAGGTTTACCTTGGCCTCAACCATGTCAAGGATTGCTGGCCCGCCGGGGTGCGCTATCCAGAAGACGGAGTTCCAATCATCGATACCCAATGGCTTGAAGGCGTCCTCTAGGGCGCGCTCGATGTTCTTGGAGATGAGCCCAGGCACATCCTTGAGGAGGTGGAAGGTGAGGCCGACCTCCCGGAGGTGGCCGTCGATGGCACCCTCTGAGTCTGGCAGAATCGTCTGGCTCGCAGATACCAGCTGGAATAGGGGGCGCTCGACGGACACGTCGGGGTCTGCACCGATGATCACCGCGGCTGCACCATCACCAAAGAGCGCCTGACCCACGAGTGAGTCGAGGTGGGACTCGTGCGGGCCACGGAAGGTCACCGCGGTGATCTCCGAGCAGACCACGAGCACGCGCGCGCCTCGGTTGTTCTCAGCAAGGTCTTTGGCTAGGCGAAGCACCGTCCCGCCGGCGAAGCATCCCTGTTGATACATCATGAGGCGCTTCACGGACGGGCGAAGACCGAGCATCTTGGTCAGCTGGTAGTCGGCCCCCGGCATATCCACACCGGAGGTGGTGCAGAAGACGAGGTGGGTGATCTTAGACCGTGGCTGTCCCCACTCCTTGATCGCCTTTTGCGCCGCCGCCTTCCCGAGCTTCGGGACCTCGACAACCACAATATCCTGGCGCGCGTCCAGAGACGGCGCCATGTAGGCGCACATGTTGGGGTTTTCCTGTAGGATCTCCTCCGTTAGGTGCATGTACCTCTTCCTGATCTGCGATTTGTCACCTGAAATGAAGCATTGTTTGTTAGTTAGGTCGCTTGCCCATCCAAGAAAAGGCAAAAGTGACAGCCAAGAAGAATGGAATGGTATTCATCATTGGACTTACACATCCTCTTGAACTTCTCCTTGAGGTCGGCCATGTGGTCGCTCTTGGTGACCTTGAAGTAGTAGTCCGGGTAGTCGGCCTGATACACGCAGTTCGCCGGGGTCGCCGTGCCGATCGCCAGCACCGTGGCCGGCCCCTCCGCCCGCTGCGCCTTCCTCACCTCCTCCACCGTCATCGTCGCCGCCATTGAACTCTCAGTACGTACCAGCGGCCGACTAGGTTGGCTGCGAGATGGGGGATCCGTGTGACGTCTAAGTTTGCCGGAGGCAGCTGAATGAGTACAGATGGTGGTGTCGTGTGGTGTGGTGGTATGGATGTGGGGGACGGTATATGTAGGCGGGAAGGGTTGGTAGGGGAAGCTGGCCGCCGGGGGAAGGAGAAGGGGGTTAGTTCCGTTGGACGGGAGGATGGATGGCCACGAATGCGGAGGTAGGAGACGGGTGGCGCGTGCGACACGTCTTATACCATACCAACCAATCCGGCCAACTGGGAGTTAGTTGGGTCGCGTGGCTTTGGGCCTCCCCGGTTGCACGGACTCGTGTGCTTCATCTCCCAGCCACTTGCACGGATGGACTCGTACCGTCGTACGTGCTTGAACCTCTAGCTCTGCTATTACCAGGTAGGTAGGTAGGTAGTAGGGTGAAGATGTGGCCGGTAACATCACCACAAAACGACGATTGTTCGATATTTGCTCTACTCACTTTGGATGGGAATCTAAGTTTCGTATGGTGGTTTTAGGTCGTCGAACTAGCAAAGCATGTGATGTATGTCAACAAAACTAATTTTCTAGATTCATTTTTTTGGGGGTATTTTTTTTCTCTCTCGAGTCATTACCAAATGAACTTTCTAAACATATGTTTTTGTGACATATTATACATGTTTCTTTAATTAAATCGACGACCCAAATTCGCGTGCCCCATTTATATTCGTATATCGAAAAAGGCTTTCGCCCCGCCTTATAGATAAAGCAAACTAGCGAAGCACAACATCCGACAACAGTCATAACACCACACACATGCCGCACTGGAGGTAGCACACACAAGGTACAAAGGTTACGCTGTGGGCACAACACATCAACCCCAAACACTAGTAGAAAACAAGCCTTTCGTTTGACTCTTTAGTCCCGGTTTGGTTTTGAACCGGGACTAATATGACCATTAGTCTCGGTTCCAACGGCTAGGAGCCGTCGGTGGGCTCGGACATCGTTAGTTTCGGTTCAATTTAGACCTACTAAGCCTTAATCATTAGTAGGAACAATTTTCGCAGGCCTTTTCCATAAATTGCCACTTTGACAGATTGTACAAGACTTGAAACCATCTAATGCACACTAGGCTACCAATCTAAACTGGCCAAACATAAACAAAATAAATATGCTTCTCGATATCAAACATGAATCCTGAAGAACTATGAACATATAGAGTTAAACTCATCTGATAAACTACAACAGTGTAGATCATCTCACGTACCTATTGTATTGATCAACATATGTACATCTAGGGGAGATAATACAATATTGGTTATTTCCATGAACCGGTAGTCCAGGGGATGGACTACTCACAACTCATATTGGAGCATGTTGATCGAGGTTGATGACGATGGAGATGGATTTCCCCTTCGTGGAGTTTCAGATAAGGGCTGAAAATGAAGACCGTCTCGAAAACGCGATGTGGCAATGGCAAAAAAAAATGTTTGATATTTCTAAGGAGGAAAAGGTGTGTGGGGCTAGGCCCATAGGGTCCTTCACTTCTGCAAACTTCCAAAACCATTTTTAGGGCCTTTTCTTGGTACGTTCTTTAAAAACTAAAAGGCAAGAAAAATAGAAAGTGACACTAGACACTTAGTTAATAGGCTAGTCCAATAAAATCCACTTAAAATCATGCCCAAGTGTTTAAAAGTGTATAGCAATATAGATTGAACATGTAAAAATTGTCGACACATTTGACATGTAAAAGTTATGCACTCTAATCTCTCCAAAGTCAAGGGTCAATTGGTCAACCATGTTAATTGAGTGAGTGGGGTGTCTTGGATCGAGCATGTGAGCGAGGTGGTCGTGGCCTAACCACCACCCCTTGTTGGGCATCCATCAAAAGCTCTTTCTTCGCATACAAATAATAAATGTGAGGTGTCTTGTTGGGCCAGTAGCGCTAGTCAGAGCTCCTATAGCGGCAGCATCAAAAGCTCTTTCTTGGCATACAAATAATATAGTTTTTCTATACATCATAAATATTTTTATACACACACTTGAAAAAAAAACATTATTTACATATTGAAACATATATTTTTTGTGTCTACTCTTTATCCGTGCACATTGTGCATAATTTTTATCAAGGTTGAAAAAAGCGGTAGGCGTAAGCGGTTGGCCTGTGCTTAATGCCTAGGCATGCATAAGAGCCCAAGGCATAGCCTAGGCGATAATATGATTTCTACTATTAGGATGTATTTATGGTTATTATATGCGTATTATCTTAATTCAAAGCATATGTATAAGATAATTACGAGCTAATATGGCTCGTTTGACACGTTAGTGCAACATGGTGTGATTTCTCTCTCGGTAGAAAGTTTCTTGCATGTACTACCTAGGCTTTCACTTATGCCCTAGCGAGGCCATTGCCTAGCGCCTAGGCGTGCCTAAGCGCCTCCTAGGCACTGCCTTTTCCAATAGTGATTTTTATACATCAGTAACATTATTTATAGTCGTTCAACATTTCTAAAGTACATTGCTTTTATATTTTTATATATATTTATTCACACACATTGTAAAATCTCCACATGAATTTGAAATGTTTTTCTATACATGTTTCAATTTCATCAAATGCGTGATTTGTATTTAAATATTCTGTATGTAAAGTGATTTTAACAATACATATATGTAGTATATTCCAGAATATAAAAAAATGTAAAAAATAATAATTATAAAACAAAATAAAAGGTATTAGACAAAAGAGTGCTGAAGGCGTGTGCTTGCTGAGCGGGCCTATTTTGGCAACTGAAAGCAAGAAATAGTCACGCTGGAAAACCATATTTGCCACATGTAGCGCCAAATAAATGGGGCTTCGCGTAGGAGCGCTGATGAATTGTCCGGACCATTTCGTTAGTGTTCCATTTTTACGTTTTACTTTCTTTATTTTCTATTTTATTTTATTTATTTTATTTTGTTTTTTACTTTACACTTTATACGTTATTTATTTTTTATTTCTCCTTATCTTTTTGGTTGTATTTTTTAATACTTTCACAACATTTCATGAAATTATCAGGATTTTAAAAAAATCTGTTTCAAAAACTCCAAAGAATGTTCGTATTTTCATTTTTTTCAGCAGGTTCAAAATATTCCGTGTAAAAATTGCTTCCGAATTTGGAAAAATATTAAGTTTTTCAATAAATTGGGAGGTTAAAATTTGCGTCCCAAAAATTATTCGTGTATCCAAATTTTGCTTTGGAATTTAAAAAGAAATGCCGTTTAAAAATGTTTGCACTGAAGAAGCAGAAATTTTAGAATTTAGTCGTATTTCCAAAAAAACCGTAATTTCCAAAAGTTGGTTGCAATTTTCTGAAAATATTTATTTTAGAAAACACACATTTGAAAATTGTTTGCAGTTCGTAAAACAGTCCATTTTTATTAAAAAATGTTTTGCGTTCAAAATACCCAAAATGAACGGATATGCGCTGGCGTTTGTTTTTAGTTTTTTGGGTTGCTCAATAATCACGAACGCTCGTTAGCTCGACTAGCTAGCAGGATGTCTTATGTAGCGGGATATCTTGGGTTCACTCTCTCAGGAGCGTGACTTCTTTTGAAGCGGTACCGTAATTGTTCATTGATGGTTGCTAGCTTCATGGGCCGGTCCACTAGGAGATCCGCCTTTGCGTGCCTCTTATGATGACATGAAGCTCAAGAATACGACAAGATATGGAGCAATTCTTTTGCCCATGAGTTTAGGAACTCAAATTTCGAAGCTCATAACTTAGCGAAGCAAGTCCTTAGACTAGGGTTTGGCCGTCATATGTGGTTAGGCACCCATGGTGATATCTTGTTTATACCTGCAAACTTGGTGCATTAATAAATCTACACAAAGTTATCTAAAAATAATAATATAGGAGCTCCCAACAAAGCCACAAGGCGGGCTTGTGAAGTGGGCACAGACCCCAGACTTAGGCCTCAACTACCACCTCGTGCTGTTAGACTACACCCCCTATGTGTGCTGCCTCGACTTGAACTAGATCTTCAACAATGAGATCAACGCGCCGTCAATGCGGAACGAGAACTGCGCTATGACGAGAGAAGATCCTAGGCAGGGCGGATCCATGTGGGGTGCCGGGACCCCCCCCCCCCCCCCAAATGCAAAAATATTGTATTTTAAAGTAGATGTTGTGTTTATGATGATGTTTAAGTCAAATTACACTACTTTAGTGTAATTTCCCTAAATTTTGCACCAATGTTTTCATGTTGGGCGCCCCCAACACTTAGTTCCTATGTCTGTCACTGATGCAAGGCATGGATCAACTACCCACTGATCATGGTGACACTCATGCCCGACACACTGGAGACCGACGTCAAGCTGACAATAGCTAACATCGGGGATCCATTGTAGAATAGGTGCAAAAAGATTGAGTTCATGTTGAAGCTCAAGAGAGTTCCAATGCCGCCACATTTTATTTTTTTTGAAAAGGAGGAACAAAGCCCTCGGCCTCTGCATCAGTCGATGCATGCAGCCATAACCAATGCCACCACATATGACACGACGAGTTTGCGGGAAGCACTCCGTCTGCATCTTCATTGTCATGGTCCTCGAACCATTGCCTAACTGACTCATTCGGATCAACTTCCTAGCTAGAGCTCTCTTTTGATTTATATGGGTAGTAGTTTTTTCAGATATAAGAGGAAAAGTAGCTGAAGATTGAGCAGTTTGGGCACTATGATGCTCAAACATCACAAACTAAAGTGCATGGCAAACAAGAAATTTATAGGAAATAATTCGATAACCACCGCCTCGACAATGGGCGGGGACTTCGGCTGCATAGATCCAACCTATATTTTGACCAGATCTCGCATGAAGCATAATTAAGGCGAAGATGTTCACAAACCATGGAACAAAGTTAAATCTGATGAAGATTTTGTAGTGTGCTAGTTCTGCTCCTGTACCAGTGCACAATAAGACCAAACTAGTGCAATCATGTACCATTTTAGGCCTTTTTACAGTATTCTGGCAACTGTACTGTCATTTTACATTCATTTTCTTAGCATTAGACAAGTATAGGGCATAAACTCAACTTGAGAACTCACAACCTGAAATCAGAGATCGCGGTTTTTCCATCTAACCCGATGGAGTAATAATGCTTCACGTAATCCCTGACAAGGGTCTCCCTGTACAACGGTGGTTTCTCAATGGATAACAACTCCCTGATTGGACCATACATCCTCGTCGAGGCAGGGTGGAATTGTGTGCTGAAGAAGCACGCGATCGATACCCTCGGTGCAGCGTTCTTCGCCAAAACTCTATGTTCCACACTCTTGAACTCGTCGTTGGTGATCAGCTGAGAATGTTGAACATCTCAGAATGATCAAGCATGACACCCATATGTTGAACAGATAATTCAGGACCACATGCGTATCAAATTATCACAAAATGTAGATACCTGTAAGAAATCGCCGATGTTCACAATGAATGCTCCAGGTGTCGGTGTGACATCGACCCACTGTTCATCATGGAGGACTTGAAGGCCACCAATGTCGTCTTGGAGAAGTATAGTTAGGAAGCCATAGTCTGAATGTTGGCTCGTCCCGATGGCTAGTTCAGGCTGGGGGCATGGAGGGTAATAGTGGCATACAATGACCTGTCCTTGGTTGCACTCTATATCTGTCAGGTAGCTCGGTTTGAGCCCAAGAGCTTCTGAGAGCAGATCGAACAAATTGTTCCCCAAGTTCTTTACTTGGTGGGCGTATTCAAACAACACATCGCTGCAAATCAACATGTTAGCACGGATGATTTTTTTAAACAGGCAATTTAGGTAAATTTTCCTGAAAATTCACAACAAAGAAAGGGTGGAGAATGATTCCACTGCATAGTTTAACTCATGACATGTTTTCAATAGTCGAAGAAGAACCCACACTAACAATACATACTCCATTGAGTTATAAACTAACCAACCAAAACTTCGCTTCGGTACACCACTCTAGAAAAGTTTATTGATTTTGATGCAGATTAAAGGTGGAGACTAGAAGTTACCCCGTCAATCAAAAAGGGTAATATAGTGTTTTGTAATTAAATCAATCTATTCAGTACGCTTGATCTATATGCAACATTGATAACATTTTAAAGTACCATTCAAATTTGTTTGAACTCAACCATTAGCACAAACTTTAGATTGCTCCTGTGGTAAAAACGCATAAAGACAACAAAAGACATTTGCACATAGTATCTATGATAATAAAAATAGAATATATATAATAATAAATCTGTAAATCTCATTGACCAGCTAATTAGTATGGTTCAACAAGAATTAATTTAATTTCAATAAGGAATATCACACTCCAATGGAAAATATCCTTAGGTACACACGGTACAGCCCTGTTCTTAAGCATTAAGAGAAAGAAAAGAAATGTGAAGGGGATCATTACCTGTTCTAAAAAAGTAACATTTCTTGGGTTATCAGTAAGAATGAATTAATATTACCCTACAGAGTTGCGTGTGCAATTATTTTATACGTTTGTCAGTAAAAAACTTTTTACATGCATCTGCTCCATGGAGGAATTGCTACAGAGATACTCTCAAGCACGCAAAATTAAGCTGCAGATAATCTGAACTCCATGGAGGAATTACAGTCAGGGAGAGCGCTCACCGGCAGCTGTCCGGCAGGTCGCCGCGGTCGGGCGGGTCAGGGGCCATGCGGAGGTAGAGCGTGTCGCGCCAGTTGGCCACCGGCGACTGGTACAGGTCGAAGTTGCAGTGGTACTTGACGGCCTTGCCAGGCTCCCGCGAGTAGAGCCTGGCCTTATCGCTGCCCTCGCCGCCGTCGGCTTCGTGGAATCCCCGCGCCGCGTCCGTCGCCGCGGCCATTGACTCGAGAGGTACGCAGTGGCCCGTCACCTGGAAGAATCCCCATTCCGCTGCGGCCCGGCGGACGGCAGCCACGACGGCGGCGCGGTCGGGGCTGCCGAGGTCAATCACCGGAATGTTCACAGCTGACGAGGGTGATTCTTGGGTGAGAGCTTGCGGTGGCGGTGATTCGTGGTGGTGGTCGGGGACGCGGAAAATGCGTGGGAGCTGCGTGATGCCGGAGGCGGCGAGGCCGCGGACGCCGGAGCAGGTGCTGTCCAGCGCTCGGAGGTCGGCCTTGCGGTCGTAGGCGGCGGACATGGCTGGCGTCGTCGAGCTATCGTGTGCGCTGAATGACTGGATGGTCTGATTGCAATTGTCTCTCTCTGCTTCCTCTGCATTTATACTGGAGTACTTCGTATCGTAGTACTTCGCTGTCAAACTTTCAAACATGGACTGCTAATCTTCTGCTCCGTATGGCACTATATAATCCGGAAATTGCTTTTGGAGGCCGAGTTTCATGGAGGACTCCAAATGCAAAATTCAAATTTCATGGAACTTCATATTTTTACATTTTATATTTTTTAAAAGAATACATAGATAGATGAAGGTATAATGCATAAGTGTAAAATTTTCAGGACTAAATATGTTGAACTGAGGCTCTGCAAATAAGATAAATCTAAGTGTTTTTTGTTTTTTTTGGCTTGATTGGGACATGGTACCATTCATCCTTTCAGACCATTAATTTGTTGAGCTTTTTGTATAGGTTGCGTTTCAAAGTACTTCAACAGGAATTTTTGACAAGTTCTAAAACTTCATCAAGTCTCAACTACCAAAACTTGATATAAACGAATGATAAATTCATCAAGTTTCAGAAAGTAAAACTTAAAGACTAAACAATAAACCCTAACGTCTAACCCCTAAACTATATAAGCCCTAATCCCGGAACATTTACCCTAACCCCTAATCCTTGAAAACAAATCAAACTTGGTAAAAAATTGATATTGGAACTATCAAGTTTAAAATTTTGGAACTTCGTGAAAATTTAAAAGCTGTCGAAATGTATTCAAGAGTGCTCTTTTTTGTCCTTGTCACAAGATTCAAAAATATGCAAACTTAAACTAAATTGGACATTTGGTTAAAAAGACATAACATGTTCAAATTTGAAGAAGAAATAGAAAATCATGCAAGGTGAGATGGGTGGAGCATGCAACTCTGCCAAAAGTTACATGCAAACACATGTAAATGACCAAACAAGTTTATGAATCTTAAAGTAATTGGGTGGCCGCATGCATTGTGCCCCGCGGTGTGTGCCCCTACGAATATAAGGTTTGGGTTATACTTAAGTCAAGTCTTCTCTATAAAAAATGAGATGTATAAAATACGTAATTTGATCCTGTTTTCGATGACATGTATATTTATCTTTGTCTTACATATGACCTGGAATGCGTTGGAATCAGCGTCACAAGAATGCATGTGAGTCACCATTTGTTGGCTGACGGCCCAACAAATAAGACAATGCGTTTGTATATTTAGCAATAGCTAATTTATCGTTCTTGCAAAAAAGTAAGTAACATGTCATGATGCCGGCCAATTTGTTAGTTTGGCTTGATTGGGACGTTCACGGTCTACGCGATGCTACACTAAGACTGCATACAAGTCACCTTCTTTTGCGGAAACTAATTAAGAGGATCGATGAGCCATTATATTGTCTTGTTAGACATGACAAACACACCATGTTTGCATAATTGAGTAGTTAATTAGTGGAGCATTTCAACAATATTACTATGTTTAGGTATTTTAAAGACCATTGGATCGGGAGTCCTTGTCTTTTATTCAGTCGTCTACTCCCAATCAAGCCAAACAAACAAGTTTTACTAAGCGCAAATATTTTAAAGACCAATGGACTGGGAGTCTATCTTTTCTCATTTGCAAATGACATCATGGGACATGACGCCATGTGAAACATATACTCCCACCATTCCAATCAGTTGCGGAGCTAGGTGAAAATGGTTGCGGGGGGAGGGGGGCAAGGTTAAAACCTGAGTATTTGGGGGGTGTAAAATGCTTGAAAAAGTCTCATCTAACTTATCTAAGCTAATAATGTTTTCACAATTTAGTCAAAAGTTGGTCTGTGTGTGTTGGGGGGGGGGGGGGGGGGGGGGGGGCACAGTCCCCAGAGCTGTATATATCTCCGCCACTGATTTCAATGAATGTAAGGACACATGCATCACAAAATTTATCTTGATAAAAAAATGAACTACTATATACTTTCTTGACTCCAAAATAATACCATTGAACTCATTTTTCGAATATGAATTCAAAGGTATAATTTTTATCACCTCTAAACCCTAAACCATGTTTCAAGCTGACATGGTATCGTTAGAATGCGCAGAAGGAAATATTACCCTTCTTCTCAAAAAATATCACCCTTCTTCTCTACCAGGGTAACAAAGCCTTGCATGTACATTACGTTAGAGGCAATCGCTCGTGTCTTTGCGCTAATTCTCCCTGGAAGAGAGCCGTTTAGGCATCACCTAGTTCTCTCAACAGCTTTACTTTATATACCCAGAACCGCGTGGGGTGACCTGCAAAGAATTGATTTGTGTTTAGGTATTATCGGATGTGAAGAACTACACCAAGGAAGTCATCTCCCTATATATCCATATGAACCAAGATAAGTATACACGCCATCTGAGACAACCGGAGCACCCACACATAGAAGAGAACGTAGCAGCCGAGCAATTCCGGATTCTATGTTTAGGCCAGTGAACGTAGCAGACATCGTGTTCGTATGCTAGGCGAGAGCGTCAAACAGATTCATGTGCATCCCGATTCCCGAACGGGGGAGGGAGCACGTGCCTGGAGAGAAGACAATAACATAGTCTCGCACAAGTCACATCAAAGGCAACATAAATAAAAAAGCTAGATAAAACATAAATAAAGGAGATAGTAAATATAAAGGAAAAGAAAAGAGAATTATTAAGAAAATAGAAACGGACATGAAAAAAGGAAATGGAAATTTAAATAGAAAATTAAATTGAAAAGAAAACGTAAGAAGGAATATGAAAAACATAAAAGAAAAAGGGAAAGTAAAAAATAGAAAAATCCAGAAGAAAAAATAAAGAAAGGAGAAAAAAGTGGACAATGTGCTTCTAGACTGGACAGTGCATCTCGAGTTTGGAAAGGTTTTAGCAGGTTTTTGTATGTGTTTTCTCTTTCGGTCTAATATGTCTTTTTTCATTTTTAATTTTCTTAATTTATTTTAAGTTTCAATTATTTTTCCCTCTTTGTGTTTGCTTTGCTTTCCATTATTTTTCCTACATCATTTTTTTTCTTTTTCGACTTTTAAGTTCATGAACTAGCTTTATATATGTGAACATTTTAGAAAATATTTAATAGTTTTAAAATTTGTAATAAATTATATTGAATAATAATATTTCAAATTTATATTTAAAAATTAGGAATATTAGTAAATTCAAAACATTTTCAAATTCATGACCATCTTTTCAAATTGTTGCAATTTATAAAAAGGTCATGAATGCAATAGAATCTAATGCTTAATTTTGTTTTGAGAGAATCTAATGCTTAATTAGTTCACATTTTAAAACACTACATGCCCATTTGGATAGAAGCCATGATTTGCCCAGCGCAAATATTGGCATCGTCCTAAGCTTGGGGTTCTATTTGGATGGGCTCTGAATTTTTGGCGTGCCCAGCCCACCGTCATTATGCTATCTATGTTTGCTCCAATTTATTGGCGAAACCTCGGCAAGCCAATCAGTCGCCAACTTTTTAGCGTGGCGACGATTTGGCTGGGTGAACGTTGGTAGCAACCAAACAACCCCTACTTTCTTTGTTTCATTTTTTACGATGTACTGCCTCTTTTTCCATAAAATAGTGGGATGTAAATTTTTATGTTTTTTCTTCATATTAAAATGTGTATTGTATAATCAAAAGGTAACGAGCAAATCTATGTAGAGCCACTTATGATTAGTAGCTTCATGGGTAATACATAAAGCTTATAGAAACACATCTAAACCTTTTTCACTACAAGAAAAACACTCATTTATGACAAAAAATAGTGACGGGGTTTTAATTGGTCATAGATCTATGACCAAATTTCAAAAATAGGTCATCGAGAGTCTACGAGGGTCCAGACTCCATAATATCATGACCATTGGTTCCCATAAGGTCATAATCTTATTACAAAAATGGTCATTAAACTTACTACCATTCTTGATGATCTTATTCTCAACTCGTCTTGACCAAATTACAAGGCCACAATCCTCTGGCTGGTGGTGACTGGATGACACATCGACAATTGTGTCTATGTGTCGAGCCTACTTGTCAATTTTTCCTATGTTCGGACTACAAAGTACAAGTGTAGTAATGTATCCTAACTGGGCGATGAGGCCCACATATCACATGAGGGCCAAAATATAAAAGATTTCATTTCTATTTGCTTTTGGGATGTGAATTTATTGTCATTATTGGGTTATCAGAGATGTCATACACGTCGAGGTTTTACTATAAGAAAAAAATCCATTTATGGATCGTGAATTCGTTGCCATACCATATGTTGATTTGGTTTATTATGTTACTTTTATTATGAAAATGAAAAAGGGATGAAAAAAGGGAAAACAAATAGGTGAAGGTTGGGAGTTTGGATGAAGGGGTGGTGGGAGAAAACATAGTTTAAGATAAAACCTTAGGTTCTTTTTAAATAGTGTGGAGAAAGAGATATACATAGAGACATTCTTTTAATATTGAAACATTTTCAATCTTTTGAGTATTCAAAATTATTCAATACTTTTATTATTTGTGATGTTTACTGTGATTATTGAATCCAAATAAAACGATGCAGTTGACCTCATCACCGGTGCGCGCGAGGGCGGTTATGGGTCGAGGTACCTGATCAGATAGTGCGCCGTGGGCTCACCGCCATCCTCTTTTAATTGTACACAAATTTTGTGAATATTTAGAAAACAATGGGCAAACCTATTTTCGCCGTTTTCTCACCGTCCATTCATGCATGCACTTCTCTTTTGAGTGGCTGAGCAATGCTTGCATTTTATCCTTTGCCGAGTGTCACCAAGAATAGGCATAATCATCAATTTTGGTAGTCTTGATACCCCACTAATTTTAGGTGCATATATTTACTTTTTAGAATATTTTTTTAGAAACATAAGATTTATATTGGTTTTCTAAATAGATATTTTGAGACAAAGTTTTCTAAATAGATGAAATTTGGATCAACCTCACCTGTTGATGATGGGCTGAAGCCCACCAAACTATCTAGGGTTGCCAGCTGAAGCATACATACATAAGTTGATCCCACGGGTGTCTCCCTCTTCTCCCTCTACCCTAGCCGCCACTCTTCTTCTATCCTCCGGCGTCCTGACTCCTTTGCAGTTCTTCCTCCGATGCTCCACCCCCTCCCCCGCAGCTTCTCTGGCTGCCCCCACTTCGTGACTCCAGGGGCTGCTGATTTGCTGCCGCTGAAGTTCCCCTTCGCAGAGTGGCGGGGCGTGTACGACCGGCTCTAGGGGTTGTTGCCGTAGGTCGAGGCGCTCGCCTGGAGGAGGCCGTCAGGCTGTCTGACGCCCGCGAGAAGAGACTCCATGCCCGCCTCCTCCAGGTGATATCCATTCGCTCAACCGTCCGTGAGATTCCGTCTAGAGTTTTCATCTATTTGGCGCCTGATGATTGATGCTGGTGGCTCTTGTGTTTGCGATTGATGATTGAAGGCAGAGGCGAGCAGTGAGAGGTGGAAGGTGGCCTACGCTGAGCTGCCTCCCGGTGCCAACCCAAGCTCGCCGGTAGGAGCAATCTCTCCTCCTCTTCTCTCTTTTGGATGAATGATCTAGGTAAAAAAATTGGCATCAATTCCCCATTTTGGCTCAATCCCATGCAGGTTCGCTAGAGATGGATCCGTAGGAGCGCCGCTGGCAGCTCAATCTGTTTAACGTAAGGTCACTTACTCTTTCTTAGTCACTTGGTTCCATTTTTTGACTGGACTTTTCTGTATCTGAACTTCTGAATTTTGTGCGTGTGTGAAAGCCAAAACTAAACTAAAACTACACGGATCTTATGATATTCACATGTCCTTGTTGTCTTTTGATCCGGGCAAGAAGACCTAGTTGTTGCTTGGGTACGATTTGCCTGTTTGTCATGGGAAAAATAGACATACATGAACTACTCAGGGGAGAAAACACAACAACTATTTAGGAAAAACAGATGAGCAGACACAGTCTGGTTTTAGTCTGGTTTAAGGCGTCTGTTAAGATTGGTAAGCTTTCACTTCTGAGCTGTAATAATCCATCCAGCGACCAGCGGTAATAATTCATATTATTATTATTATTATTCTATCTAGCCATATGTGCCACTCAACTGAACTATTTTTCATATTATAGATATTCTGTTTGGTTGGTAGCGATTCTAAATAACTGTTGTTGGTTGCTGGAGCAGAAGCAATAAAGCTTGAAGTTTGAAGTTCTGGAATGGGAGCGATACTGCTTTTGTTTATTTTGTGTTTCTAAATTTAAGTCGAACTAAGCGTCATGTGTCTCAATGTTAGAGCATATATCTCCATATGTGGTTTTAGTAATTGATGACAACTCCTATGGACTAATGGTTGCTTTAAGTTATATTTATAGGATTTGTCCATATGCACTTCTTAAAGTCCATCTGTTGGGTTCAAGGAGTTTATATGATGACCAAGATGTTATTCAAAGTATTATCCAAAGAATGGTCATAGAAACACTAGGTTGATCAAGATCTCAGACAAAGAGTAAATCAAGATGATCAACACACAAAGCGTACAAGATGTACCGAGAGGGATCAAGTGATCCCATGGTATGGTAAGCATTGTCCATTACGTGTTTGTGTACTAACCCATGGTCTTTGTGAGACTCCTATGTGGGGATTAGGTGTGCTTCCATTGGGCTTGCGTCAAAAGGAAGATCTCATACAACCCATGAAGGATGACGTCAAGTGGTGATCGTCATCAAGATTGTGGTGTGCAAGTTCAAGCGGATCAGCACGAATATATCATTGAAACTATTGTCAATGATCATGTGCTGACAAGGACAACCTCATATGCTAACAAGGACAAGATCAAGATAAGCATTCCTGAGCACTACATGCTTGATTCTTGTGGATGTTCACATGGTGGACAGGACAAGATCAAGATAAGCATTCTTGAGAACTTCATGCTTGATTCTTGTGGATGTTCACATGGTGGACAAATGAAGATGAATACATAAGCTAGGCTTTCCGCATTGTGTATGGGAAAGCTACTTGAAGACTTCATCATGTCTTGCTTTCAACTTGAGCCAAGAAGGAACAACAACATCAAGCTCAGGTGAAAGGGCTAACTCAAAGGTATCAGTTCCTTTGACGTTAGTGGTGTGGAGTAATGATCAGCGAATAAAAGTATACACTCAAGTATGGATCATCAGTACTCTTTTATGATTCTTGAGTCCTTAGGGATCCCGCACTATTAAGAGGGGATCACAGGTTTTGCGATGAACTTGCTCAAACTACATCTTCACTTTCTGTTCAAACCACATCTCCACTGCTCTGCTGTTATCTGAAAACAGAACCAGTGCCTCGGACATCCGGCCCCCTCCGGACGTCCGAGGGCCGGACGACCGACAGCTTCGGAAATCCGGAATCCTATACCAGAGAAATCAGAGCCATATAACTCGGACTTCCGGCTCTCTCCGGACGTCCGAGGCCCAGATAGCCGACCAGCTTCGGAATTCCGGAACTATGCACCAGAGAAACTTGAGCCATATAACTCGGACTTCCGGCTCCCTCCGGACGTCCGTGGGCCGGTCAAGGCTCACTCCAAATCTTAGATCCCAAGAGCATTTGTGAGCCCCTTTGAGAGTTGTTCCAATCAAAAGATAGATCGTCTCCCTCTCCTTCTCTCAACCCAAGCTATTTGTGATTTGAGCAAGTTTTGAGCATTCCCCGTGATCTTGTTACTCTTGGAGGTTGGAGACCCCTAGGCGGTGGGAGTTCTTCGGAGAGGAATCAATTCGTGTGATTTCCCCCGGAAAAGTTTGTGAGGGTTTGGAAGCCACCTCAAAGGCTTACCACTAGTGGTTGAGAAACGCCTTCATGGTGTTATCTCAAAGGGAGAATAGGGTGAGCCTTCGTGGCGTTGGTGTGCCTTCGTGGTAACATCCACCTCTCTAACAGTGACTAGCTTCCCTGCAAGGAAGTGAACATCGAGATACATCTTCGTCTCAGTGACCTTGGTTATCCTTAACCCTAACTCCTTACTTGTGGTTTACTTGTGTTACTTGAGCATACATACATTGCATATTGTTTGTGCTCATTATATTGTGTTGGCTATTTCTTGTACAAGATTAATCATTCAAGCATACCCTCTATATCCACACGTTCATACTTGCAGCCCTTGATATATCGTGTGATATAGTGTGATCTAGTATCTTGTGTTGTTCACCTACTTGTCGTGTGATATAGCTCAAGTAAGTTTGTGTAACTTACTTGTGCTTGTTAGTAACTGTATTGTGTCCATCTTGGTAGATCGTGTTGTTGATACACGTTGCAGTGCCTAGTGCATTTAGGATTTGTGCTTGACAAGTACCCTCTTAGTTTATTTCCGCATTAGTTTCAAGCCAAATCCGAAGAAGTTTTTTTTAAATAGCCTATTCACCCCTTCTCTAGGCGTCATCGAGGTCTTTTCACTCAAACTTTAATCGTTATGTCATGCTTGAGATTTTCTTTTGTTTGAGACTGTGAGTCAAGATATGCTTTTGTCCAATCTGTCTAAGTCAATTTGTTTTTTGCATGAGGTAAGTCTCGGCGAGGCAACTACAGACTATTATTAAATGATTGAGGTGGCGGACTATTCCAGCTAAGTGTGAGGGATGCTGAAGTACTAAATAAAAGTGTTTTCTAACTTCTATCACAAATTAAAATAGAACATAATATATAAATACAAAAAGTAGCAATGGAAATGCTTATTAAAACAAAACAAAAAACTTGAAAACTATGCCTTTCAAATTACACCAACTTTTAGTAACCTACATAGATAAATTAGAACTAAGCTTTCAATTGGAATCGGTAGAATGTCCAATCGAGAGTGCTTAAGTCGCTAAATATTTGAACATTAGTTTCTAGTACATTCACTTCCTAGTCACTGAAAATTATCATAGCGAATTGAGTATACCTAATTAGAATTTAGAACCATAGCCCAATGCCCTATGTCAGACAAGACACAGAATAAAAGTTTAATCTACTAGCTACAATTGCATACATACAGTTGTTGCAACTTGCAGAAATTTTTAGAAACAACAGAAAGATATTGATGGTAGAATCTGGATTGAATCATGAAGTTAATCTAGACGAATGATAGTATTGTCCAGAGAGAGCTTGCTAGAGATGAAACCACGGTGTGGTGCCTGGTTGTGTGATCGTGAGGTGTGGACGTGGGTGCTGCAGCCTGCAGTGGTAGGCATCGTTGGCTCGTTGTCGATTGGTGGCCGCTGCGTACGGTGTGCGAGCCGCCAGGCATACCCGTCTACGGGGCCGATGAGACGTCAATCGATCAGCTGATCAATCGGTGTGTTTGCCGGTTTGGGCGTGCGTGATTGGGGTTGCTGGCGTAACTTGACTTGGCTTGTAGGCCTGCCAGCCGGCGATAAGTTGAGCGCAAAAGACGACCCTGATGCACTGCTGTCAGGCTACCCAGATGCCCAGGGCCTTTTATGTGACAGTTACTACCCTGTATTTTATTCCGACTCGAACTGGGTAATAAGTTATTTGAGTTTCGTTAGATGTTCTACTTTACTGGTTAAATTTTATATTTTAGCCATATAGTAAAATTTTATATAAAGAAAACTGATCTAATGGTGGCGAGTAGGTAATGCTGCTATCTTATTGTCATTCATACATATGTATCTCCAGATTAAAAATTAAGGATAAAGTTCTTCTCCTTCTTTTTTAAGGGAAGTTCTTTTTTGGCGCAGATTGATACCCAGGGCAGCAATCATGTCATCGGTCTTGACAGCAGCAACTTGCAGGTCTGAACATGCACCCCCAAGGTATGGTTCTCAATGGTAGCTTCACTGACCGTGCATATATTCATTGTTGGCATGAAGTTTCTACCTAAGAAACTCCACGAACGTCCTTCTTTCATTTGCTACAATAACTGGAGAATGTAATAATATTTGTGTATATGATGCCGAATTTCTTTCCGTAGAAACAGTAGCAATTACCAGCACGAACACTGTCTGGGTGGCAATGCCATCTTATACATCTGTGTTGATTGGATTGACCCCGCAGGTACTCGCTCCTCTAATACATTGCAGTTTTATCTTTTGTAGATTTATTGATGAAACTTGGATCCACGTATTCACCACATATGTGCAGTGTACAAATATATATATATATATTTAGTCCCTCCGTAAACTAATATAAGAGTATTTAAAATAGTACTTTAGTAATCTAAACGCTCTTATATTAAATTACAGAGGGAGTATCAAAGATGTGTTGAATAGCTATTTCTTATAAACAGTTTCATTATTCATTAGATCATTCTATTTCTTAGTTTCTTTTCGTGATATTACTAATGGTCTGTGTGGTTTTTTTATTAAAGGATTTTAAGGCATGAATTGGTTAGAAGTGGAAAATGAAAGTCCTAATTATATTTCAGATCAATATTATGTCGTTGGCTACCTGCTAGCTCTGCCCATTGGAAATTCTCCGTGTTATCTTCCAAAGAACCGATATGAGAAAAATAGAAGTACCCATATAAATCTACATGCACTAGCAAGTTCCAAATTGATGAGTTGAATGATGTATAATAATTTTGCATCGCTGCTATATCAGTAAAAATACGTGGACAAACGTTTTCCTTTTATCCCTATGGATTATATTGGCCATGACATCCATTTGACCATGCATGCTTGGGATTGGGTCTTCACATTAATCATGTTCTACAAAATGGTGTATTGTTTTTCTTATTACCTGTACTGTACATAAATAACTTATATATGATTGATGTACACCTAGAAAAGTATACTTTCATGCTGGAATTTTATTTTAGGTTGGCATTGTATGATTTGGAAATAATACTTGGGTTAACCTCACTTTATTGTGTGTTAACCTCACAATCTTCCCGTCTGTATGTTCTTCTCATTTGTGATCTTTTTTAATGTCAGGATGTCCCTCAATTCAGAATTGGCTACTCAGATGAAGTGGAACAGTGGAAGACGGGCGAAGTTGTGAACAATTTAATTTGCGTTTTTTAATGTGCTCCATTGAAGCCACAATGATTCCAGCTGTGTGCATTGTATTGGCTGTACAATACTAACACTTATTGGATTTGTATTGGAGTTGAAGGCTGAACTATTTTATGTGATGCATGTTTGTAAAGTATGTGCCATGATGTGTATTGCTGAAATGAACGAAACTATTTATCATAATGTGTTTTTCGTTGGAATTTTCTATGATTCCTAGCGTATAAAAACTGTGCAGAAATAAGGCCTCGTCCTAGATAAAAAATAGTAATGGGCTGAAATATCAAATATTGGTTTATGAACACAGAACAAAAAATGAAGTCCAAATGAAAAATAGGATGAATTATTGGGCCTGGCCCATTTAGGTGCGTGATTTGGACAGGCCTAGTAAAATTATGACCTTATTTTTCAGTCATTGTTGATCTGCCATGTCATCATCTTAGCCACGTCATTGATGCCATGTCAGATCCTACGTGGCTCACGTACACATGTAATGACCAAAATTTTTGGTCAAAGATGTTATGACCTAATTGTTTTGGTCAAACAATACTTGACCAAAACACTCAAAAGGTCATGTTTGTTTGTTCTTGACGGCCAACTGTTGACGCTCTGAATTTGGTCAAAAAAAGGTTGTAATATGATACCAATGACGATTTTTTGACCAAAATGGTGGGTCATTATCGACCATATTTCTTGTAGTGTGGTATGTGATAGGGATGGGCAAAAATAGTCTGGCTCATTAAATTCGTGGCTCGCTCCTTAATGAAGCAAATCAATCACTGATTTTAACTCTGTTAAGTTTAACAATATTAACAAACGATCTAACAAATTTCACTAACAGATTGTTAAGCCCGTCAATATGCAATGCATCATCGTGAACGGGCGTGTAGCCTAGTGGTTGCAGCGACCTTAGTACGCCTCATGTCCTGGGTTTGACTCCTCATGGGAGCGGATTTAAACAGGCTTGGTCAAAAAAATCTGTAATAAAGGACTGTAGGGCTATTTCCCTCCAGTAAATGGTAAAAAACATTGCAGTGCACCATAGATTCTTACCCTAAGTAGCAACATTTCATGGTAGCCTAACTCATCTCTAATCAATTATAGTGTTTAATTTGTTCCACAAACTAGAATTTCATTTGTGATAGCTTCAAATGAACTGACTTGAACGAAACAAGATTTTTCAATCGTTAAGCTTACCAAGCTTACATATAACGAGCTTAACAAGCCTACCAGCTCATTACCCCCCCCCCCCCCCCCGCCCAACACACACACACACACATCATCATCATCAGTGAGTTGTTCATGACTGAATTTATTTTAGGGCCAGTTGCATTTGTATCCCTAAATCAAACCCACTACTCATATTTACCCCTAATATTTTGTCCTGCTCAAATTTGCCCCTAAAAGGCATTTTAGGTCGCCCGAATGCCCTTTCGTTTGGTCAGAGTTGTTTGACTGTTAATTTGAAAATTCATAACAAATTCATATGAACTCTGAAAAATACAAATAAGGTATCAAAATTTTCAGAAAAACATCACCTAGACGCACATGCCATTTACGTTCACCACCTATACGTGCATCCTTTTGCATTCACCGTAAATAGATCATTAATCTTATTAACCCTAAACAGGTTTAAACATGACCTTTGTCATGAATACGAATGACATGCACATGTATAAGATGTTCCTCTGAACATTTTGATATCTTATTTATATTTTTTTGAGTTCATATGAATTTGTTATGAATCTTGAGAGTAACGATCAAACGTCTTTGACGAGACGAAAGGGTATTCGGGTGACCCAAAATGTTTTTTTACAGATTTGAGCACAACAACAAACATTAGGGGCAAATATCAGTAGTGGGTGCGAGCTCGGGGTAAAAATGTAAATGTCCCTTTATTTTATTGAAGTTCAAGACTTATCTTCGTGGTGCTACAAAAAAGATGAAGTGTCTGGCAGCTGTCATGCGTGCATGAGAAAATGCCTGTATTTCACTTTAAATGGACACATATTCGGGTAGAAAATGGAGATTGACACGAATTTTTGAAATTCCCGGTTCATCTGGTTCGAGGCGAGACCTAGGCCGACTTTCCTTGGTTCAGAGTGTTGCAAATGCTTCATCTACTTTTATAGACCGTGAGCTAGAGACAAAGACCCGAGTATGCATTGTTCCACTTCCCTTTTCTTGTTTTTCCTTAGGGCTTAAGGAAGTTTATCCGTTGAAGATAACGTTTCTTGTCACTTCCTCTGTAACTATATAATTATAGTTGGGGAGAATAGTTGAGCAAAACTAGTCTAGTTTTCTTCAACTATAATTATTTAGATACAAAGAAAGTAGTTATTACTGCTATAGCGCACACATGACTGGATCTACATCATGCCGGGGTCCGGGGAGGCGACCCTGGGCTTCACGGTGGTGGTCATCTCCTTCGTCGGAGGTGGTCGGCCTGAGGTTAGGTGATCAGATCTCGAGAACCTTCATCCAGTTCTGGCGGCGAATCGGGAAGATATAGTTGCCGGTAAAAACCTTGATCAAAAGACCGTCATACGGAATCCCTTTTATTCCCTTTCACAATGATTTGATTTGACGGTCACACAAATATGTTTTAGTTTGGCTGACGGCCCAACAAACAAGACGATGCATTTGTATATGGCAGTAGGTAAACCCATTGTGATGCCAGCCAAGCTAGCTGCTGTGCACATCATGCAGCTGGTCGATTTTATTTGACATTCCTCATCGAGCCATGTGTTCTGCCTTTTGCCAAAAGTCCCTTCAGATGAATTAGTTAATGCGACTCAGCTGCACAAACACTTTGTGTTAATTTGACTCAATAGAAAACCATGATCCTGTGTTGGTCTTGAAAATATGCATGCACTTGGCAGTATAAAAACACCCCACTGCTTAATAACTGCTCAATTATGCAAGCCCTCTGCGTTTGTCATGACTCGTGATGCAATAACAAAATAACCAAGATATTGTTGGACAAATTCTCCACCGAATAAAAAAGCATACGAGTATGCAGCACTGCCCCATTCTCTTGAAGGGTAATCGATCATCTAATCAAATTAAGTTAGGATAATAAGAAATACGCATCAACATATGTTTTTGAAATGGCAATTATCCTGCATTCATTAAGAAGAAAAGCATTGCTCAGTTAATTAGTGAAAACCGAACGAAAATCAGGTTGCTCCGTTAATTATAAAAAACCTTGTTGAGCAGCACACATAAAAGAGCCCACGCACACCATTCCAAAGAGGGTCTCAACGAGACAACACATAGACGTCATCGTCATCACTCCTCCCCTAGAGGCGTCATCGCCATCCCTACACTCTGAGCAAACGACTCCGACTCCGCCGTAGGTGATTGTCGATTCAACCCACACTGAAGAGGACACGTGTAGCTGCATGAAGATCTATGCCAAAATCTCAACCTAGATCTATGCCAAAATCTCAACCTCCCGCCTAAAGACGGCGCAACTCCGACTCTAACAAACAATTATGTAGGAAAACAACAGGCACGGCTGGCATCACGGGAGATCGCCGAACGGGCTACCTGCAGCGAGTCATCGTATACCATAGGGCCCCGCCGCCGCAGCTTCGACTCCATAGCAACAAGCAAACTGAGACAAAACCATGGACACGACGAAGAAGAGCCCATTGTCGCGTCGCCCACGTCACTCCCACCATCATCGTCGCCACAGAAGCTTGGACGCCACATCCGCCGCCAACTGCCATCCACCGGTCCCGCTCGTCATCACCAAGCTCCCATGACGAAGCCCTCAATAGGGAATACAACACCAAGGTGCCATCATCGTCCGATCACAGATCAAGGTTTCCCTCGGAGAGGCCAAAATGACCAGATCTGCATAGGAGGGGTGGGAGAACGAAGCAACGATGACTCCATGAAGGTCAAGGATGACCACAACCGCCGCCATTGCCGGCACAATGCCAAGACATGGTTTTCACCCAACTCCACAACACCTAAATCGCACATCATCCCGCATTGGCGTCGGCAAGCCCACCAAACATCACCACCATCGTAGCTACCCATCGAGGAAGAAGCACCAGGATCTGTCATAGCCACCCGCACCACGCGGAGACCACCGATGGCCGGAGACCAGATCTGCATGACACGCCGCCGGAGCGCACTTCCTAGTAACCATGGGCCTCCGATTCGCGCATCCCAGGGGCGTTCACGCGATGCCAGACCGCACAGACACACACCGGCCGTGCCCCTCGCGGCCGAAGTCGTTGCTCGATCGTCAAACAGGCCGCTCAAGCCCCTCCACCCGCGGGATGCCAGACCGCGCGCGCACGCGCGCGCGCGCGCGCACACACACACACACACCGCTGCTCGAGCGCCAAATAGGCCGCTCAAGCCCCAACACTAGTGGAAAACGGGCCTTTGGCCGGGACCCTTTAGTCCCGGCCTGCCTCTGGGCCGGGACTAAAGGCCCGGCCACGTCGCCCCAATTCTCAATGCCTCCCTCGAGGCTTTAGTCCCTGCCCGTAAGGAGCCTTTAGTCCCGGTTCGTGTCCCAAATCGGGACTAAAGGGCTACGCGGTGGGCAGTGGTGGTGGCAACCGTTCGTATCCCCCTTTAGTCCCGGTTGGTGGCTCAACCCGGGACTAAAGGCCTAACACGTGGCCTGCCGTAGTGGTGGCAACCGTTGGTATACCTCTTTAGTCCCGGTTGGTGGCTCAACCCGGGACTAAAGGCCTAATCGGTTTGCATCCCGCGTCGTTTCGGGCGATGAAAAGCACGAACCGAAGCAGAGTCACCATTTCTCTGTTTCTTCTTCTCTCTCGCTCTCGCTCTCTGTTCTTCTCCTCTCTTCGTCCCTTCTCTTCTTCCACCATGCCAACTCGCTTTGAAGAGGTGCTCGCACATGGCACGACCATGCTCGATGTCGTGTACACGAACGAGAGCAGGGAGATGTCGTTTTTTCTTGAACAGTTGAAGGAACGATGGCTTGGCGCCGCAATGGATCATGAGAAGTTCTTGGGGCTTGATTTGGAGTACACGGCCGATCAACGCGGTGTTGCCGTCATCCAACTATGCTTCGCACACCATGTCTTGATCTTCCAATGGGCGAGGTAAGTTTTGAGGCTTTCTTTGGTCCAAGATAATGACATTGTAAGTTTATTTGTTTCAATCATAGTTGGTTCCCTTCAAATAGTTGTAGTGAAACAATTTTGATTAGTTGAAGGGGAACACAATCTAATTGGAATTGTGTTCCATAATCTGAAAAATCGTATTAGAATCAACTAGTGTTTAATATGTCCCACTGGAATCATAGTTGGTTCCCTTCAAATAGTTGTAGTGAAACAATTTTGATTAGTTGAAGGGGAACACAATCTGATTGGAATAGTGTTCCATAATCTGAAAAATCGTATTAGAATCAACTAGTGTTTAATATGTTCCATTGGAATCATAGTTGGTTCGCTTCAAATAGTTGTAGTGAAACAATTTTGATTAGTTGAAGGGAACACAATCTGATTGGAATAGTGTTCCACAATCTGAAAAATCTGATTGGTTCAATATGTTCCATTGAAATCATAGTTGTAGTGATACAATTTTATGCGGTGTTCTTTGATCCAAGGTTATGAAAATTGCATATAGCTAGTGATCTCTCTAGGTTCCATTGATAGCAATATGATATGTCATAATCATGAAAATTGCATATAGCTAGTGATCTCTCTAGGTTCCATTGGATAGCTATAGTGATCTCTCTAGCTTCCATTGCATATGTTCTATTTGAATCCTAAAGATAATTTTCTCTTTAGTTGTAGTGAAACATGTTTCCTTATTGCAGCAGTATGTAACATTTGTTCCATTTTAATTTGTTTCTGTTGCAGTAGTGACAAGCATTGTCCAGAACTCATGGACTTCCTTCGCAGCAGCATCACTTTTGCTACCGTTGACATAAGGAACGACAAGCTGAAGATGAGGTACAACTTCGGTATTGAGATACCAACTGGTTGCCTCATTGATCTCCAAACGGTATTCAGGCTTCGACATGTCAGGACTTCGATGGCTCATATGGCAGTTGCCTTGATCGACGAGGAATATGGTGATATGAAGACCAGATTCCCAAAGTCTCAGCACAAACTTTGGGAGAAGGCCCCACTTGATCGTATCAACATTGAGTATGCAGCAAAAGATGCATACGTTTCATACGAGTTGTACCGCAAGATTCGAGTCGTCAACTATGGCCCGCGTCACCTCGAGGAAGGTGGACATTCTGATTCAGACGATTCAGACGAGTAGTGTTCTCAACATCGAACACTTGTATATATATCTATGGTAGCTATTATTATGTACTGTTTGGACTAGTATCATGTACTGCTTGGACCAATTTATATATGTCTAGTTTCTGTTTGTGCCATTATAGTTTCCAAATTTGAATGGTTTAGCCCTTTCTAACTTCATTTGCGACTTTTGAATGGTTTAGCCCTTCCTAACTTCATGGTATCATGCATTTCGACCACATATATATACAAAAAGTCTTCAGTTCAAATAAGTTCAAAAAATAAAATCCCTTTTGTAACAGATCTGTTTTTGATTAAAACAGTCATTTAAAAATGAAAGACCATTAGTCCCACGTGGCGTGCAGCGGAACCACGTGGCATGCAGCGGAACCACGTGGCGTGCCGCGGAACCACTTTTGTTGCGGGGGTCTCTTTTCCTTCTTCTCCTTGTGCTAGATATTTGTTATGCATTAGGGAAAGAAGGAATAGCGACCATCATCGACGGTCAAAAATTGAGGGAGTGTCCACCATACATGAGAGAAGAAGAATGCCGACTGTTGTTGTGGGGGTTGCTTCTCCTTCTTCTCTTTGTGCTAGATATTTGTTATGCACTAGGGGAAGAAGGAGTAGCGACAATCATCGACGGTCGAAAAATCAGGTGAAGGAGTGTCCACCATACATGAGAGAAGAAGAATGTCGACTGTTGCTGTGGGGGGTCATTTCTCCTTCTCCTTGTGCTAGATATTGGTTATGTACTATGGGAAGTAGGAGTAGCGACCATCATCGACGGTTGAAAAATCAGGTGAGCTAGTGTCCACCATATATGAGAGAAGAAGAATGTCGTCTCTTATTGTGGGGGTCGCTTCTACTTCCAAAGAGATTGTCCATTTTGTACACCAAGTGCATCTAGTTTTTAACGTAACCCTCTCAACTTTCTCGCACATGCTATGTGGGTGAAATGATGATAGCATGCCAACTTTCAACATTTTCAGAGTTCATTTGTAGTGCTTTTCAATTTCAGGGTCAACTAGCTCAAAAAATAAGTAAATGCACGAAGAATACCAAATGAAGTCATAAATTGTTGAAATTTTGTGATGTGCCTTTGAATGGTGCATTTTGAACACACAAAAAGTATGGAGTTCAAATAAGTTCAAAAAATGAAATCCCTTTGTAAGAGATGAGTTCTCGTTCGAAACCCTGATACTTCGAGAGAGATTGTCCGTTTTGTACATGAAGTGCATCCAGTTTTTGTCGTAGCCCTCTCAACTTTTTAACACATGCTATGTGGGTGAAATGATGATAGCATGCCAACTTTCAACATTTTCAGAGTTCATTTGTAGTGCTTTTCAATTTCAGGGTCAACTAGCTCAAAAAAATAAGTAAATGCACGAACATTACCAAATGAAGTCAGAAATTGTTGAAATTTTGTGATGTGCCTTTGAATGGTGCATTTTGAACACACAAAAATTATGGAGTTCAAATAAGTTCAAAAAAATGAAATCCCTTTGTAAGAGATGAGTTCTCGTTCGAAACGCTGATACTTCGAGAGAGATTGTCCGTTTTGTACACGAAGTGCATCCAGTTTTTGTCGTAGCCCTCTCAACTTTTTAACACATGCTATGTGGGTGAAATGATGATAGCATGCCAACTTTCAACATTTTCAGAGTTCATTTGTAGTGCTTTTCAATTTCAGGGTCAACTAGCTCAAAAAAAATAAGTAAATGCACGAAGAATACCAAATGAAGTCAAAAATTGTTGAAATTTTGTGATGTGCCTTTTAATGGTGCATTTTGAACACACAAAAAGTATGGAGTTCAAATAAGTTCAAAAAAATGAAATCCCTTTGTAAGAGATGAGTTCTCGTTCGAAACCGTGATACTTCGAGAGAGATTGTCCGTTTTGTACACGAAGTGCATCCGGTTTTTGCCGTAGCCCTCTCAACTTTTTAACACATGCTATGTGGGTGAAATGATGATAGCATACCAACTTTCAACATTTTCAGAGTTCATTTGTAGTGCTTTTCAATTTCAGGGTCAACTAGCTCAAAAAAAAATGCACGAAGAATACCAAATGAAGTCAGAAATTGTAGAAATTTTGTGATGTGTCTTTGAATGGTGCATTTTGAACACACAAAAAGTATGGAGTTCAAATAAGTTCAAAAAAATGAAATCCCTTTGTAAGAGATGAGTTCTCGTTCGAAACCCTGATACTTCGAGAGAGATTGTCCGTTTTGTACACGAAGTGCATCCAGTTTTTGTCGTAGCCCTCTCAACTTTTTAACACATGCTATGTCGGTGAAATAATGATAGCATGGCAACTTTCAACATTTTCAGAGTTCATTTGTAGTGCTTTTCAATTTCAGGGTCAACTAGATCAAAAAAAATAAGTAAATGCATGAAGAATACCAAATGAAGTCAGAAATTGCTGAAATTTTGTGATGTGCCTTTGAATGGTGCATTTTGAACACACAATAAGTATGGAGTTCAAATAAGTTCAAAAAAATGAAATCCCTTTGTAAGAGATGAGTTCTGATTCGAAACGCTAATACTTCGAGAGAGATTGTCCGTTTTGTACACGAAGTGCATCCAGTTTTTGCCGTAGCCATCTCAACTTTTTAACACATGCTATGTGGGTGAAATGATGATACCATGCCAACTTTCAACATTTTCAGAGTTCATTTGTAGTACTTTTCAATTTCAGGGTCAACTAGCTCAAAAAAAAAACAAGTTAATAGTTTGGATAGTCAAAATAATTACTTTTGAAAATTGAAAACAGTTTTGCATTATTTAATCAATTTCAAACACTTTTCATTATCATAGTGTTGTCAAATTCTCAAATATGCAAAAAGAATTTTAATAAACATAGTTTTTAATTGAAAATAGCAAAATAGTTAATAGTTTGGATAGTCAAAATAATTACTTTTGAAAATAGAAAATAGTTTTGCATTATTTATTAAATTTCAAACAATTTTCATTATCATAGTTTTGTCAAATTCTCAAATATGCAAAAAGAATTTTAATAAACATAGTTTTTAATTGAAAATAACAAAATAGTTAATAGTTTGGATAGTCAAAATAATTACTTTTGAAAATAGAAAATAGTTTTTAATTATTTATTCAATTTCAAACACTTTTCATTATCATAGTTTTGTCAAATTCTCAAATATGCAAAAAGAATTTTAATAAACATATTTTTTAATTGAAAATAACAAAATAGTTAATAGTTTGGATAGTCAAAATAATTACTTTTGAAAATAGAAAATAGTTTTGAATTATTTATTCAATTTCAAACACTTTTCATTATCATAGTTTTGTCAAATTCTCAAATATGCAAAAAGAATTTTTAATAAACATAGTTTTTAATTGAAAATAACAAAATAGATAATAGTTTGGATAGTCAAAATAATTACTTTTGAAAATAGGAAAAAATTGAAACTATATGAGAATTTATAGAGAAAATTCAACCTAAATTCAAAGTAAACTCACTTTGAATTCAGGTTGAATTTTCTCCATAATTTCGAATATAGTTTCAATTTTCAGTGAGTTTAGGCCCGTAAGACTGCTTTAGAGAGGAGCTCGATGGACAAGCTGCGAAGAGGCTTATAAACAAGTGTTAGTCCCCCTCGCTGGGCGAGGTGGGACTAAACTTATCGTGCAGCCGAGGAGGGGCTTTAGTCCCGGGTGGAGCCACGCCCCGGGACTAAAGCCCCTCGCCTGCCGCCTGCCGAGGAGGGGATTTAGTCCCGGTGCATGGCTCCAACGGGGACTAAAGGCCCCTGCTTCCCGCCTTCTGGTCTGCCCGAAAAAGGGCCTTTAGTCTCGGGTCGTGGCTCCACCCGGGACTAAAGGGGGTCTTTAGTCCCGGTTCGAGCCACGCATTGGGACTAAAGATCCACCTATATAAACGGGACTTCGAAAAATTCCAACCCAAATCGTCCATTTCTCTTCTTCTTCCTCTCGTTCTCCTGCCCGGCGCGGCACGACGACGAACTCGACGACGCCGTCAGGCTGCCCGCCGTCCTGCTCGCCGCCGCCTGCCGTCCTCCTCGCCGCGCGCCGCCCTCCTCGCCGCGCGCCGTCGACACCTCCGGCTGGTAAGCCCCCCGCCCCCTCCTCCCCAACACTCCGGCCAGTAGAAGAAAAGAAGAAAAAGGAGAAGAAAAGAAGAAAAAGGAGAAGAGAGGAAGAAAAAGGGAAGAAAAGAAGAAAAAGATTTTTTTATCATTTAATTCCTATTGTTATTAGGTTTGTGCTAGATTATTAGGGTTAGTAATATTTAGAATTAGGAAAAAGGAATATAAGAAGAGGAGGAGAAGAGAAGAAGAAAAAGGAGAATAAGAAGAGGAGGAGAGGAGAAGAAGAGGAAAAATAGAAGAAGAGGAGAAGTAGAAGAAGAGAAAAAATTAGAAGAGGAGGAGAGGAGAAGTAGAAGAAGAAAAGAGGAGAAGTAGTAGAAGAAGAGGAGAAGTAGAAGTAGAAGAAGAAGTAGAAGAAGAGGAGAAATAGAAGAAGAGGAAAAAATAGTTTAGGGTTACAAGAAGAAGAAATATTGTATAGTGTATATGCTTAAGTGTTAATAGTTTTTCTTAGATTATTGCTTAATTTTGCTATTGTATATGCTTAAGTGTTAATAGCTTAATTTTGCTATTGTATATGCTTAAGTGTTAATAGTTTATTTTTAGCAAGAAAATTAATAGAACTAGTTTATTTTTTTAGTTCATTTTACGATGCCTATCCCGCATCCTCGTCGTCTACTCGGCGGAGGACACCTGCTTGATCAGAGGGGCCCTGTCCGGGACTCGGCTCCACCCGACTGGTATTGGGAGGTGCTACCTTCCGGGGGGCATAGGTTGGTGAGGAGCCAGCCCGTCGTTGACCCGATCCTTGTTTGGTGGCGGTCGCGTGGGCCGGTGAGAGTGCCGAGGCTTCCGGACACCGCGGAGGTGGTACGTCACCGTGTCGGCGGGGAGGATGAGCACGTCCGTCACTACATGGTTGCGTTGGAGGGCAGGTTCGATCATACCTGGCAGGTTCTTCGGGGATCTCACTGGAGCTATGATCCTGTGATGGTTCCTTCTCTTTGGGTGTCCACCACCCGCGCCGATACCCGTCGGGCGCTACGGTTCTAGATGTATGAGTGATGCTATATGTATGATAGTATTCGAGGAGTATTAGTGATAATATTCGACGATGTACGGACAAAAGAGATGATGTATTTGCTTATAATTAAATGCATGCTAATATGAATACTACTTTATTTTACGATTTGGTTTTGCTTATTGAATGCTCAAATTGGAAAAGTACTCCTATTTTGAATACTATGCAGAAATCTAGGAGTCCCGGGTGGAGCCACGATCCGGGACTAAAGTTGTTTTAGAACGGAATTCCTGATAGAATAATTCTTTTTTGGTACAAATGTTAAGAGAATCCGTTTTTTGCAGAACTATGGATCCACATATCAGGAACCTCGAAGAGGAAGAACTTCTCGAAGATATAATCAAAGACGGCCCCGACGTTGAACCAGCTGAATCTCCGTTGTCATATCTAAACCCCGACGTTGGAATGGAGGTCGAGCGACACGAAGATGAAGCCGATGGGGCAGGAGATAGGTCCAATGACGGAGAAGGTGATAGCTCCATTGATGGAGAAGCCAGTGGAGAAGCCGGTGAAGAAATAATAAAGTCCGACGAGGTATACATATGAAGTTCGACAATCACTTGTAATATGTGAGAAATATTGCAGATAGCTCTATATTGTATACATATAAATTCATTTGACGAATGTTTCTCCCTCTTAGGCCTCCACATCGAGCAAAACTACGAAACGAGGCCCGACTAGAAAGTTGGATGCACGGACGCATTACACCTTTGAGGTGATATTGCCTACGGGCGAACCCAAGCTTCCTAAGAATGCATCTGACACATTCAAGAAGCAATGCGGAGTTCTCATTAGGGATCACATCCCGATCAGCGTACAAGGAGTGGAACAAGCGCAAAGGGGCAGCCGATAGTGACTATGTCGCCGAAAGGTACAAAGATAATCTTTGGAATGATCTCATGTCACATTTCAACCTGCCAGAATGTGAGAATGAAGACGTCGCAGACAAACCGAGGGCCAAAGTCAAGCAGTGGACTCTAAAGAAGATGGCCGAACTATTCCGTAGCTGGAATAAGAAGCTATGGAAAAACTATCTGAAGACAAAGAAAGTGCCAGTATTCGAGGGGTATCTAGCCAAGCAGGCGAATCACTCGAAGGCATTTCAAGAGTACAAGGAGTCAGAAGATGCCCAGGCATTATCAGAAAAGAACAAGATAAATGCCGACAAGAAGAAATATCACCACAAGCTGGGGCCAGGGGGCTATGAGACTGCCATCCCAAAGTGGGATAAGAAAGAGCAAGATCTTCTAGATAAAGGCATCGTACCTGAACCACTCCGTGATGAGTGGGAATTGAGAGCAAGAAATTGGTTCTTTGCGC